>NC_035440.2:162559472-162830024 GCF_002127325.2 Helianthus annuus | reverse complement strand
ATATTGCCATGCCTTTTGGATTAAGAAATGCAGGTGCAACATATCAAAGGCTGGTGAATATGATGTTCAAAGATCAAATTGGACAAACTATGGAAGTATACATAGATGATATGGTAGTCAAATCGAAGAAAAGCTGAGGATCACCTAAGGGATTTGGAGGAAGCATTTGATATCCTTGATAATTATAACATGAAGCTTAATCCTTCAAAGTGCCACTTTGGTGTTAAGGCAGGAAAATTCCTAGGATATATGGTAACTCAGAGGGGCATTGAGGCAAGTCCGGAGCAAATTAAAGCACTAGTAAACATCAAGTCCCCTGCCAATGCTAAGGACGTGCAAAGGCTAACAGGCAGGATAGCAGCTCTGAACAGGTTCATATCAAAATCCTCAGAAAAATGTAAAGAATTTTACGATATCCTAAGGAAGAACAAGAAGTTTGAATGGACTAAGAAGCATGAGAATGCTTTACAAGCCCTTAAAGAATATATGTCCTCAGCACCAGCATTAGCGAAACCGGAAAAAGAGGATGTGTTATCCTTATATTTGGCGGTATCCTCAACCGCTGTAAGTGCTGTCCTTGTGAAGGATCATGAAGGTACACAATATCCTATCTACTATGTAAGTAAGAGTTTACTTGATGCCGAATCCAGGTACTCACACCTCGAAAAACTTATTCTGCATTAATCATGGCATCAACTAAGTTAAGGCATAATTTTGAAACCCATACTATTGTTGTTAAGACTAACTTTCCAATTAAGAATGTCCTCAGGAAACCAGAGATGTCAGGAAGAATGGCTAAGTGGGCAGTAAAGCTTAGTGCCCATGATATAAGATATGAACCAAGAACAGCCATTAAATCCCAAGCACTAGCTGACTTTGTGGCTGATTTCAGTAGTGATCTACAAAAGAGAAGTAGAATTGGAGGTCCAACAGCTGGATGAGACCAAGGATCCTTGGATACTACACACTGATGGATCCTCAAATGTAAAGGGCACAGGGCTCGGGATACTACTAAAATCGCCAACAGGGGGACATAATACCCCACTCCATAGCCTGTGAGTTCCAAGCAACTAACAATGAGGCTGAGTATGAAGCCTTAATTGCTGGCTTGCAAATTGCTAAGGATATGGGGGTAAAATATCTTAAAGTATATGTAGACTCATTATTGATCACCAATCACTTTAATGGATCCTATGCTGTTAAAGGTGAAAAACTAACCAAATATTTAGAGATAGTCAAAGAATTGGCACTCTCTTTTGTTTCTTTCAGCTTAACACAGGTACCAAGGGAGGATAACACGGAAGCTGATGCATTGGCCAACTTAGGATCATCCTTAAAAATTCCAGAAGACATAAGTATCCCTATCATCCATATCCTGGCTCCTGCTATTGAAAATCAAGTGGCCATGGAAATAGAAGAGGATACTGCAGTAATCCCTAGTGAAAAAGCTCAATCTTATGCAGGATCATGGGTCTCACCAATCATGAAATACTTGCAAGACGGAGAGATTCCAATGGGAGAAAATCCTAGAGCTTTCCGGATCAAGGTATCTCAATTTACAATCTTAAATAATGTGCTATATAAACGATCCTTGCAGGACCATACTTAAGATGTATTGAGGATCCTGAAATTGAAGAAGTGTTGAAAGACTTCCATGAAGGAGATTGTGGAAACCACACTGGGGCAGGGCATTATTCTCAAGGATCCTTAGAACAGGATACTACTGGCCAACCATGAAAAGGGATGCTGTAGAATATGCTAGGAAATGTGATCCTTGTCAAAGACACATCAATATCCTTCATCAACCAGCTGAACTGCTACACCCTATACCATCCTCTTGGCCATTCATGAGATGGGGGATGGATATAGTTGGCAAGCTCCCTAAAGCACCTGGTGGAAAAGTATTTATGCTTGCTATGACTGACTACTTCTCTAAATGGATAGAACTGAAGCTTTTGCTCAAGTCAGAGAAAAAGAAGTTATATCCTTTATCAAAAGAAACATTATAACTAGATTTGGCATTCCTCTGAAATTGTATGTGATAATGGTTCCCAATTCATTGGAAGCAGAACTACTAACTTTTGTGACAGTTGGGGAATCAAGATGATAACATCAACACCAGTTCACCCACAGGCCAACGGCCAAGCGGAATCATCCAACAAGATCATCATCAACAATCTAAAGAAGAAGCTAGGATCCAAGAAGGGAAAATGGGCAGAAGGAGTTACCTTATGTGCTATGGGCTGATAGGACAACTCCCAAGAATGCCACTGGTCAAACACCTTTCTCTTTAGTATTTGGGCAGAAGCAGTGATCCCAACAGAAATGGTGATCCCAACTGCTAGAACAAGTGCACGTGATCCTGAAGAAAATGCTACAATCCTGGCTCAGGACTTGGATACTATTGAGGAATCAGGGATCTGGCTAGGATAAGGATGGCAAGCTACCAACAAAGAATGGCTGGTGCTTACAACAAAAATGTTAGGATAAGGAAGTTCCAAGTCGGGGATATGGTGTTGAGAAAAACATTCCAAAACACTATTAATCCTGCTGACGGGAAGTTAGCACCAAAGTGGGAAGGCCCCTACTTGATTGAAGCTGAAGCAGGAAAGGGGGCATACAGGTTGCTAACCATGGAAGGAAATTTGCTACCAAGAGCCTGGAATGCTGTTCACTTAAAAAAATATTTCATGTGAACATGACCTTTCAAGCATGTGATCCTTACATTGAAGTATCCTTGAAGGATCCCGGTGATATTAGTGATCCTTACTCTGGTAATATGCTTATCCTAGAAACTATTACATTTCCTTACTTTTTACCTAAGGATAAGGATCATGTATCCTTCATCCTCTACTCACAAACCATTTGAGTTATGATAGTTCAGGTATCTTCAGCATATCGTCAAAGATCTTTCAAAAGCAACCGCAGATCCTTGGGGTCCAACCCCAGTTATCCTTGGGATTATCCCCAGTTTTCGCCAGCAGCGCACGATGATCCTGATATAGTTTCACGTCTTTGGGACAGTACCCACTTCCGGGGCTGACAACCTCATCGTACTGGCTATATTTAGGATCCTACGTATAATGGTAGACGTACCATACATCCGTTCCTAAGGTTTCTAACGTTTTCACGTTTAGCTAAGGTTTTGACATTTTCATGTCACTAAGTTTGGATAGTCGCCAGTAAGGGCCATACTCCAGTTTACATACGATCCCTTGGGCTTGTCCCCATTATCCTTTGGGCTTGTCCCAGTGATCCTCCGGGATCATCCCTCAGTTATCCTTTGGGCAATGTCCCCAGTTTACTAATCTATCTTTTACATTGGCTTAGTCCCAAAGTTATGTTTCACTTATCAGGTTTTGAAGTTAAACACATAAGGATCCTTAATCCTTATTATCCATTAAAATCTTATCTACGGTTATCTTGATTGAAGGATAGGATCCTAACCTTTGGATCCTCAGGTATGATCCTTGACTATTCTTGATTATACTCATTATCCTGAACAACCCTTACACTTGACACTAAAACCAACGATCCTTAAAGGTAAGCCTACTTTGAAAATTTTCAGTGTCAGGATATTTGATCTAGGATCATATCCTAAATTTATTAAACGTGGTTTTGTTCAACTCTTGTTACTTTAACAATATATTTCTAAAACAATGAAGCTAAGAAACAAGAAATAAGGATAACACACGGATAAGCCAGAAAAATTAAGTTATATTATTAACAAAAGGATCTTAAACCCTTTCAAAAAGTTGTCAAAATTGCCAACCCACGTTTCTACCAGCAAACGTGGCCCGTCCACATGGGTTGGCAAAGGGTGTCATTGTCTATGCGGTCTTAGCAGGTGCAGGAAAGTAAAAGCGGCAGGATCACAAAGGCTTCATCCCCCAAAACAGAGGATCCCTCCACCATTTGCGATCCTACCTGTTGTTCGAAGGATCCAGGATCCTTAGCCCTAAAAACTATTGTTCAAAGTACAAACCATCATTGTTTCAAAAACATTCACAACCCACAAACAAACCACTACCAAACTTAAAAAATTGGGCTCCGGCCTAGTCTCGAAATATCCATCATCGCCCAATCCAGCAGCTCACACCTTGCTGCTCATCACCACCAGCTTCTCCACCCTGATCCATGCCAGCATCACCACCTTCAAGCATAGGGATATCCTCAGCTTCATCGTCCTCCAATTCCGCGAGCCTTGCCTTCTAGCCTTCCACATCCCATGTGCCTTGTCAAAGGAGGATCCTGAGCCTCCGCAGCCATCTGCAGCTGGGATCTTGTACATGGTTATCGCAAGCAGAGACCTTAGCATCCTGGGTGATGTCACGCTTCTCGTATCAAAGCTGATCAGTGCTTTGACAGCCTCATCCTTTGTAGCCCGGAGTTCCTTCTCAAGATCGGATATCTTGAGATCCTTAACAGCCATGCTTGTTGGAGGTCGGCGATTTGGCTTTCTTAGATCCTCGACATGGCCAAGGTAGGTCTCAATCTAGCAAGTTTCTGCAAAAGAGAAAAAAAGGTATGTTCAGGATCAGGTGATCCTCAAAGAAGCAGGATATACAGGCAGAATACACATGCAGGATATTCGAGAAGGATAACCAACAGGGGCAATGATCCTTACCTCATTGATATAGTCGAGAAACTGTTGGCGGATCAGGGGAAATCCTTGGAGATCCTCACAAGTCTTTCTCTTCTTCCCTTACCCCTACACAGGTGCTTTTAGGGGCCGAAGCAGAGGGCTGGCAACAGAAGTCTTCTTTCTTGAAGACTTGACATTGGCAAGTTCATCATCCCGAACTTGGAGGCAGACTTAGCAGGTTTCCCAGCGCCTACACACAATCAAAACAAGATAAGTTCCCTTACTAACTAAACAGTCTTACATATACTACTTTTTAATAAGGATACTTACTTGATAGTGGTAGATGTTAGGCGCTGGATTTTTATCATACGTGATCCTTATACGTGATCCTAACCAGTGTCCTTGTTTCTTTGGCAGACAGTGATCCTCAGTAGGACTTCAGGATCAGGATCATGGACCATTGAAAGGATCCTCATGCTAATAGTTACCTTCGTGTAATACAACATTATTTTGCAGGAACATCTGGCAGGATACGCTCTTAGCATCATAATCAAGGGACGCCGTCTTCACAATTATAGCACGAGCTTAATCAAAGATAGACGTTGCGACCTTAGCTTGATTTAAGGGCGGCAATTTAGGCTAGATTGTCTTTTATTTCTAAGGGGTAATGAGCTGATTATTAGTCTTTTACCTAAAATAGGTCACCTACACTTGTATATAAACACTCTTCCTCATTCGGAAGAACAGACAACACAACTCTCACACCGCTAGACACTCGAAACTATAGTGATCCTTGTACTTAGCTCATTATCATCCGAAGTTGTAACTATATTTTCTCTTATATTGAAGTTGGTGATCGGTAGTTGCCATCACCCGAGGTTTTTTTATGCCGGAGATCATACATTGATCAAGGGCTTTTTTCCTCGTATAAATCATTGTGTCTTTGCATATTTCTCATAGAAGTGATCCTTTACTTTTATAATTAACCAAGCATCATATACCCGTTTACATAAAGTTTGGGTTACATTATCCTTGTGTGATTTTTGACCAAAACAGTTTGGCGCCCACCGTGGGCAATTGGTGCTTCATTCATAAGAAAACCTTTTGTTCGAAATCATTTCATAGAATTACATGGCTTCATCATTGAAAAACATGTCCACGGCAATGTCTGCAGTCACCTCGTCCCAGAACATTCTGCCTCCACCACCGGCAGGATCCCAGAAGAATGCTGAGAAGAGACAAACTCCTACTAATTCTAAAACTCCATCTCCTTCTGCTATGAATTCTTATATTCCCAGTACCAGTGATGTATTTACTTTGATTTTGCAGATGAAGGATCGTAGCAGCGGCAGGATGAAACTAATGAAAGGATCCTCAGGGAAATTGGAGATCTCAAAAGACAGAAGAAAACGGCAGAGGATCATTCCCCACTGATGCCAAGTCTTTGAGCTTTGATACTCCAATGATTACTTCTCAGCCATCAGGAATTCCAGACGTGCAAATTATGGGAGAATCAAGAGGATTGCACCTCGGATCGACAGCAATGACTCAGGCATCTGGCTCACACTTTCCCGGCAGGATCCTACTTTGTTCCAGGGTCATCCCAGGGTCAAGGATCCTCCTTCGTTTCAGGATCATCCAGATCCAGGATCCTTCCAGATACCAGGATCCTTCCAGGTGCCAGGATCCCTAAAAAGTTTGCAAACAGGAAGTCTAGATGTCCATCAAGGGGACTTCATTCCAATGCAGACCATTGCTTCCACTGGTCCCTCCGTTGTTCCAAAATCCCAGCAATATGGATTCCCTAACTTGAACCCAATGGGAGGTAACATTTTAAATAATTATCCTACCACTAACCATGGATTCATGCAGGATACAGTGTCAATCACGCTATGGCCAGGGAATTGCAGAAACTAAAAGATATGATCTCAAGCGTTCCAGGGGTAGTCAAGCCTATCCCAGAGATTGCAGATGGAAGCCATAAGGTATCTCGCTTTGCACCACCAATTTGTGATGCAGAGGTACCCAAAAGGTTCCATATCCCTACTATGAAGCTGTATGATGGCACAAACGGATCCAGAGGAGCACATAGCACAATACAGGGATGAGGATGGAGATCAATCCTATCCCAGAAAAGTTGAAAGAAGCATGCCTATGTAAAGGATTTGGATCCACTCTTACTGGATCAGCTCTTAAGTGGCTGCTAAGTCTTCCCCCTACTCTATTACTTCATTTGCTAATTTAGTTAATTTATTCAATAACCAATTCTCTTGTAGCAGAAAATTTGAAAATTAACTAGTGATTTGTACAGGATAACTCCAAATCATAATGAATCATTAAGGGATTATATAACTAAATTTAGTAAAGAATCCTTGGACATTCCCAACTTGGATATGGCTACGGCTGTTGAAGCCTTCAAGATGGGACTGCTTAAGGATTCATTATTCTATGATGATCTGTTATGACACCATGCAGGAATCTAGATGAAGTAAGAACTCGAGCACTCAGGTTCATCCGGCTAGAGGATGACAAGAGGATCCAAGGAGAGACAAGTAGGATCCTCAAAACAGGAGAAGCAAGGATCCTCCTTCAAGACAACAAATTCAAATCCTACCATAGAAATGAGAACCAGAACGTGCATGCTGGTTGACCAAGAAGAGGATGATGAAGATTATCCTCCAATCTCAGAATATTGTTTTTCCGTTGATAATCATGAACTGATCCTTGCAATGCAGAATCTAGGTGAAAAAGCTAGGTGGCCCAGGATAGAATGATAAACCATCCGGGACTAAAGACAAGTCAAAATGGTGTGCATACCATGAGGATTTCGGGCATCTGACTGAAGAATGCATAGCTTAAGAAAAGAGATTGGAGTATCTATTAAGCAAGGGGCACCTGAAAGAATGTTGGGAAGAAAAAAGCAAAGGACTCAGGATCCTGAAAGGATCCCTGAAAAGGCTCCAGCACCTCCGGCAAATTGCACAAGTGATCAACTTTATTTCCGGAGGATCAGACATCTGTGGTACATCCTTCTCGGCGGCCAAAAGACATGCAAAGGGTCAAAAAATGGATAATGGAGAAAGGCCTATTAGAACATCAAGTGTCTCAGAAGGGAAGATGATACGTTTGATGAGGATGATCGCATTAACATTCAGGATCCTCATCATGATAGTTTTAGTTATCACTCTCTTTATCTCTAACCATTTTGTCCGCAGGATCCTTATCGATGGAGGAAGCTCAAGTGAAACATTATCCAGCTTGATGTTCTGAAGAAGATGGGAATCCAGAATCAGACATCACACCAAGATCCTCCGTGCTTGTTAGGATTCAGTGGAGAAACGAAGAAAACTCTGGGGGACATCAAACTCCCAATCTATGTGGAAGGATTACATAATTATTCAAAAATTTGTGTGATTGACTGTTTATCTTGTTGCAATGTTATCTTGGCAGGCCCTGGATACATGATATGAAAGCGGTCCCATCCACCTACCATCAATGGTGTGAAGCTCCCTAGCCCATGGGGATAATCAAGATCGGACAGTGATCAGCAGGAGGCTAAGGATTGTTATACCTCATCCATGAAGCCAACCTCGGAAGCCAAGGGAGCAATAGCAATTACAGTATCCTCCGAGGAATGTCTTGGAGGCAAGGGAACAAGATGTGGACGAAATCCTCTTGGCATCCTAGTGATCCTGAATATCAAAAATCTATATCGGATCAGGGATCCTTGGCAAGATGAAAAGAAGACTTAATATCCTCCTCCAAAAGAAGAAAATCTACCTTTGCTTGGAAACATGAAGATATGACAGGTATATCTTAAGGATATTATTACTCACAAACTTGGCTTGACAGGTCTATCAAACCAATCCATCAAAAAAGGAGGAAGTTTGCACCGGAAAGGAATGCCATTATCCAAGAAGAAGTAGAGAGACTACTTCGAGCAGGCTGGTGAATATGATGTTCAAAGATCAAATTGGACAAACTATGGGAAGTATACATAGATGATTATGGTAGTCAAATCCAAAGAAAGCTGAGGATCACCTAAGGGATTTAGAAGAAGCATTTGATATCCTTGATAAATATAACATGAAGCTTAATCCTTCAAAGTGCCACTTTGGTGTTAAGGTAGGTAAATTCCTAGGATATATGTAACTCAGAGAGGCATTGAAGCAAGTCCGGAGCAAATTAAAGCACTAGTAACATCAAGTCCCCTGCCAATGCTAAGGATGTGCAAAGGCTAACAGGCAGGATAGCAGCTCTGAACAGGTTCATATCAAAATCCTCAGAAAAATGTAAAGAATTTTACGGATATCCTAAGGAAGAACAAGAAATTTGAGTGGACTGAGAAACATGAGAATGCTTTACAAGCCCTTAAAGAATATATGTCCTCAGCACCAGCATTATCAAAACCCGAAAAAGGAGGATGTGTTATCCTTATATTTGGCGGTATCCTCAACCGCTGTAAGTGCTGGTCCTTGTGAAGGATCACGAAGGTACACAATATCCTATCTACTATGTAAGTAAGAGTTTACTTGAGCCGGATCCAGGTACTCACACCTCGAAAACTTATTCTTGATTAATCATTGGCATCAACTAAGTTAAGGCATTATTTGAAACCCATACTATTGTTGTTAGACTAACTTTCCAATTAAGAATGTCCTCAGGAAACCAGAGATGTCAGGAAGAATGGCTAAGTGGGCAGTAAAGCTTAGTGCCCATGATATAAGATATGAGCCAAGAACAGCCATTAAATCCCAAGCACTAGCTGACTTTGTGGCTGATTTCAGTAGTGATCTACAAAAAGAAGCAGAATTGGAAGTCCAACAGCTGGATGAGACCAAGGATCCTTGGATACTACACACTAATGGATCCTCAAATGTCAAGGGCACAGGGCTCGGGATACTACTAAAATCGCCACAGGGGGACATAATACCCCACTCCATAGCCTGTGAGTTCCAAGCAACTAACAATGAGGCTGAATATGAAGCCTTAATTGCTGGCTTGCAATTGCTAAGGATATGGGGGTAAAATATCTTAAAGTATATGTAGACTCATTATTGATCACCAATCACTTTAATGGATCCTATGCTGTTAAAGGTGAAAACTAACCAAATATTTAGAGATAGTCAAAGAATTGGCACTCTCTTTGTTTCTTTCAGCTTAACACAGGTACCAAGGGAGGATAACACGGAAGCTGATGCATTGGCCAACTTAGGATCATCCTTAAAAATTCCAGAAGACATAAGTATCCCTATCATCCATATCCTGGCTCCTGCTATGAAAATCAAGTGGCCATGGAAATAGAAGAGGATACTGCAGTAATCCCTAGTGAAGAAGCTCAATCTTATGCAGGATCATGGGTCTCACCAATCATGAAATACTTGCAAGACGGAGAGATTCCAATGGGAGAAAATCCTAGAGCTTTCAAGGATCAAGGTATCTCAATTTACAATCTTAAATAATGTGCTATATAAACGATCCCTTGCAGGACCATATTTAAGATGTATTGAGGGATCCTGAATTGAAGAAGTGGTTGAGAGACTTCCATGAAGGAGATTGTGGAAACCATACTGGGGGCAGGGCATTATTCTCAAGGATCCTTAGAACAAGATACTACTGGCCAACCATGAAAAGGGATGCTGTAGAATATGCTAGGAAATGTGATCCTTGTCAAAGACACAAACAATATCCTTCATCAACCAGCTGAATTGCTACACCCCATACCATCCTCTTGGCCATTCATGAGATGGGGATGGATATAGTTGGCAAGCTCCCTAAAAGCACCTGGTGGAAAATATTTATGCTTGCTATGACTGACTACTTCTCTAAGTGGATAGAAGCTGAAGCTTTTGCTCAAGTCAGAGAAAAAGAAAGTTATATCCTTTATCAAAAAGAAACATTATAACTAGATTTGGCATTCCTCTGAAATTGTATGTGATAATGGTTCCCATTCATTGGGAAGCAGAACCACTAACTTTTGTGACAGTTGGGGAATTAAGATGATAACATCAACACCAGTTCATCCACAAGCCAATGGACAAGCAGAATCATCCAACAAGATCATCATCAACAATCCTGAAGAAGAAGCTAGGATCCAGAAGGGAAAATGGGCAGAGGAGTTACCTTATGTGCTATGGGCTGACCGGGACAACTCCCAAGAATGCCCACTGGTCAAACACCTTTTTTCTTTAGTATTTGGGGCAGAAGCAGTGATCCCGCACAGAGATGGTGATCCCAACTGCCAGAAACAAGTGCTCGTGATCCTGAAGAGAATGCTACAATCATGGCTCAGGATTTGGATACTATTGAGGAAATCAGAGATCCAGGATCATATCCTAAATTTCCTAACATAATTTGCTCAACTTTCTTACTTAAACAAACTTGTGTCAAAACAATGAAAATAAAAAGGATTAATAACACAAGATAAGCGGACCAAAAGTTTAAGATTTTATTTATTAACGAAAGGATTACCCTTCAAAAGTTGTCAAAATTGCCAACCCACGTTTCTACCAGCAAAACGTGGCCCGTTCCACATGGGTTGGCAAAGGGTGTCCATTGTCTATGCGGTCTTAGCATGTGCAGGAAATTAAAAGCGGCAGGATCACAAAGGCTTCACCCCCAAACAGAGGATCCCTCCACCTTTGTAATCCTACCTATTGTTCGAAGGATCCAGGATCCTTTACCCTAAAAACTATTGTTCAAAGATTACAGACCATAAATTGTTCACAAACCCATCAACAACCACAAAAAACACTACCAATCCTAAAAAATTGGGCTCCGGCCTAGTCTCGAAATATCCATCATCGCCCAATCCAGCAGCTCACACCTTTGCTGCTCCATCACCACCAGCTTCTCCACCCTGATCCTTCTCAGCATCACCACCTTCCAGCATGGGGATCTCCTCTGCTGTCGTCCTCATCCTCCAGCTCTGCCAATCTTGCCTTCCAACCCTCCACGTCCCATGAGCTCTTGTCAAAGGCAGGATCCTGAGCCTCCGCAGCCATTTGTAGTTGAATCTTGTACATAGCAGTTGCGGCAGAGACCTTGGCATCCTGGATGATCTCCTGCTTCTCGCCATCCATATCAATTAGCCTTTGAGCAGCCTCATCCTTTGTAGCCCGGAGTTCCTTCTCAAGATCGGCTATCTTGAGACCCTTTAACACGCCCATTTGTTAGGTCGGCGATTTGGCTCTCCTGATCCTCGACATGGCCAAGGTAGGTCTCAATCTCGGCAAGTTTTCTGCAAAAGAGAAAAGAGGTAAGTTCAGGATCAGGTGATCCTCAAAAAAGCAGGATATACAGGCAGGATATACAAGCAGGACATTAGAGAAGGATAACCAACAGGGGCAACGATCCTTACCTCATTGACATAGTCAAGGAACTGTTGGCGGATCAGGGGAAATCCTTGGAGATCCTCAGAAGTCTTCCTCTTCTTCCCCTTGCCTCTAACAGGTGCTTTAGGAGCCGAAGCAGAGGGACTGGCTACAGAAGCCTTCTTTCGTGAAGACTTGACGTTGGCAAGTTCATCTATCCCAAACTTGGAGGCAGACTTGGCAGATTTGGCAGACTTCCCAACACCTACACAATCAAAACAAGATAAGTCCCCTTACTAATTAAACAATCTTACATATAACCTACTTTTTTATAAGGATACTTACTTGACATAGTGGCAGATGCGGAGGATACTTCTTGTGAATCTTGGACGATGACTTGGAAACTTCTGACCTCAGGATTGAGCTTTTTAAAAGCTAAGACTCTTTCTCTTGCAGCAGGGGTTAACTTAAGATAAGCAATGGATATAGCTGCACAAAAAATAAAGAAGACGCTAGTGATCCTCATCGTATGAGACAAGTCTGATAGTGATCCTTCCAGGATCCTCTACCCTACCATGAGTGGCCATTCCTTGGGCAGATCCTTCCCATCTGGGATGGTATCCCTTCTAACAAAGAAAAGCGACGCTTCCAGTTTGTGTCATTCTTAGTAACCTTGAAGACAGGGTGATCCTCCCCAGCTTTCCGTTTTAGCAGATATCGACAGGATCCAAACGTGGTAAGATCATAAAGTGCGGCCAACTCTGCCATCCCCAAATCAATTCCCTTCTGCTCGATGATCCTCTCGAAGGTATACAGGACCCTCCAGATCATCGCATAGCTTGGATATAAGATATGCCGGTTAAAGAAAAGAAGGATTGGGTAAAGGCTGGAAAAGGATACGAATACCCTATGGTGAACGGAGTAGCAGGAAAGGCCACCCAGACGTCTGAAACAAAGTCGCTCAAAGCAGCAGGTGTGAAGGATTTGAAAACAGCATTCGCCGAAAAGCAATGGCGAATCCTGTCTACATGAGCATCAGTAAAGCAACATCTCTCCGTAGGAGAATCCTTGATGATCCCTTGGCTTTTTAGGGGACTGCTCTTCTTGGAATCCTTATGTGGAGAATTTCGAAGCAACATACTCGTGGTGGAACAGAAACAGAGTAAAAGCAGAAAAAACAGAGCAAGAGAAGGAAAAAAGGAAAGAGAGAAGAAGAGAATACCTGGTCAATCTTCGGTAGCGATTATAAAGGGAAGATATCTCGAATTTAAATGCAGAGTGATCCTAACCCTATCTCCTATTTATAATCATGATTTGCAGGGATTGTCACATCTATGACGTAAGGGTTGCAACGGCTAGTTCGATATTAACGGCTAGTTATCCGAGTCACTCGTTGCAGATAAGATCAAAGCAAAATATAACTCATTTATTTACAATAAACTCCTTATATTTTGGGGGCAATTGTTAGGGCTGGATTTTTATCATACGTGATCCTAACCAGTGATCCTTGTTTCTTTGGCAGACAGTGATCCTCAGTAGGACTTCAGGATCAGGATCATGGACCATTGAAAGGATCCTCATGCTAATAGTTACCTTCGTGTAATACAACATTATTTTGCAGGAACATCTGGCAGGATACGCTCTTAGCATCATAATCAAGGGACGCGTCTTCACAATTATAGCACGAGCTTAATCAAAGATAGACGTTGCAAAGGATATGGAAACTTAGCTTGATTTAAGGGCGGCAATTTAGGCTAGATTGTCTTTTATTTCTAAAGGGGTAATGAGCTGATTATTAGTCTTTTTACCTAAAATAGGTCACCTACACTTGTATATATAACACTCTTCCTCATTCGGAAGAACAGACAACACAACTCTCACACACGCTTAGACACTCGAAACTATAGTGATCCTTGTACTCAGCTCATTATCATCCGAAGTTGTAACTATATTTTTCTTATATTGAAGTTGGTGATCGGTAGTTGCCATCACCGAGGTTTTTTATGCCGGAGATCATACATTGATCAAGGGCTTTTTCCTCGTATAAATCATTGTGTCTTTGCATATTTCTCATAGAAGTGATCCTTTACTTTTATAATTAACCAAGCATCATACCCCGTTTACATAAAGTTTGGTTACATTATCCTTGTGTGATTTTTGACCAAAACAGCAGATGCGGAGGATACTTCTTGTGAATCTTGGACGGTAACTTGAAAACTTCTGATTTCAGGATCAAGCTTCTTGAAAGCTAGAACCCTCTCTCTGGCAGCAGGGGTTAACTTGAGATGAGCAATGGAGATAGTTGCACAATAAACAAAAAAAAAAGAAAGACATTAGTGATCCTCATCATGAGAGACAAGTCTGATGGTGATCCTTCCAGGATCCTCTATCCTACCATGGGTGGCCCACTCCTTAGGCAGATCCTTCCCATTAGGGAGGTATCCCTCCTCACAAAGAAGAAACGACGCTTCCAGTTTGTATCATTTTTGGTAACCTTTTAAAACAGGGTGATCCTCCCCGGCCTTCCGTTTCAGCAAATATCGATAAGAACCAAACGTGGTAAGATCATAAAGCTCGGCCAGCTCCGCCATCCCTAAATCAATCCCCTCCTGCTCGATGATCCTCTCGAAGGTATACAGGACCTCCAGATCATCGGCATAGCTTGGATATAAGATATGCCGGTCAAAGAAAGAAAGATTGGGTGAAGGCCGGAAAGGATACGAATATCCTATGGTAAACGGAGTTGCAGGAAAAGCCACCCAGGCGTCAGAAACAAGGTCACTCAAAGCAGCGGATGTGAATGACTTGAAAACAGCATTCGCCGGAAAACAATGACGAATCCTATCTACATGAGCATCGGTAAAGCAGCATCTCTCCGTAGGAGAGTCCTTAATGATCCCTTGGCTTTTCAGGGGACTGCTCTTCTCGTGATCCTTATGGGGAGAATTTCGGAGTAACATACTCATGGCAGAACAAAAACAGAGCAAGAGCAGAAAAAACAGAGCAGGAAAAGGAAGAAAGAAAGGAAGAGAATACCTGATCAATCTTCGGTGGAGATTATAAAGGGAGTATATCCTGAATTTAAATGCAAATCGATCCTTACTCTATCTCCTATTTATAATCATGATTTGCAGGGATGTCACTTCAGTGACGTAATGATCGCAACGGCTAGTCTGGTTATAACGGCTAGTTATCCGAGTTGTCCGTTGAAGATAAGATCAGAACAAAATATAACTCATTTATTTACAAAATCACCTCTTATATTTTAGGGGCAATTGTTAGGGCTGGATTTTTACAATACATGATCCTCACGTGTGATCCTAACCAGTGATCCTTGTTTCTTTGGCAGATAATGATCCTCAGCAGAGTTCCAGGATCAGGATCACGGACCATCATAGGATCCTCATGCTAACAGTTGCTTTCGTTGAATTAATGTTGTTTTGCAGGACATCTAGCAGGATCCGCTCTTAAGCATCACAATTAAAGGACACGTCTTTACAACTATAGCATGTGCTTAATCGGAGATGGACGTTGTGAAGGATATGGAAACTTGGCATGATTTAAGGGCGATAATTTAGGCTAGATTTACTTTTATTTCTAAAGGGGTAATGAGCTGATTATTAGTCTTTTTACCTAAATAGGTCACCTACACTTGTATATATAACACTCTTCCTCATTCGGAAGAACAGACAACACAATTCTCACACGCTTAGACACACACTACGATAGTGATCCTTGTACTCAGCTCATTATCATCCAAAGTTGTAACCATATTTTGATATATTGAAGTTTGGTGATCGGTAGTTGCCATCACCCGAGGTTTTTTATGCCGGAGATCATACATTGATCAAGGGCTTTTTCCTCGTATAAATCATTGTGTCTTTGCATATTTCACACTGAAGTGATCCTTTACTTTTTCTATAAACCAAGCATCATACCCCGTTACATAAAGTTTGGTTGCATTATCCTTGTGTGATTTTTGACCAAAAACACTAATGAAGCATGCTTATGCAAAGGCTTCGGTTCAATTTTAACAGGACCGGCCTTAAAATGGCTTTTAAACGTTCCACCTTATTCAATTACATCATTCTCTCATTTAGTTAATTTGTTTATCGGTTAATGTTCTTATAGCAGGAGCTTTGAGAAACTAACAAGTGATCTTTACAGGATAACAAGGATCACAAAAATCCCTAAAGGATTATGTTAAAAAATTTACTAGAGAATCCTTGGATATCCCGAATCTTGATATTGCTACGGCAGTACAAGCGTTCAAAATGGGGTTACAGAAGTGTTTTGGTCAAAAATCACACAAGGATAATGTAACCAAACTTTATGTAAACGGGGTATGATGCTTGGTTAATTATGAAAGTAAAGGATCACTTCTGTGATAAAGATGCAAAGACACAACGATTTATACGAGGAAAAAGCCCTTGATCAATATATGATCTCCGGCATAAAAAACCTCGGGTGATGGCAACTACCGATCACCAAACTTCGATATAAGAACAAAATGATTACAACTTCGGATGATAATGAGCTGAGTACAAGGATCACTATTGTTTCGAGTGTCTAAGTGTGTGAGAGTTGCGTTGTATGTCGTGTGTCCTCTTCCAAATGATGGAGAGTGGTATATATACAAGTGTAGGTGACCTATTTTAGGTAAAAGGACTAATTATCAGCTCATTACCCTTTAGAAACGAGATACAATCTAGCCTAAATAGCCGCCCATAAATCAAGCCTAGTTTCCGTATCCTGTGCAACGTCTATCTTCAATTAAGCTCTTGCCATAATTGTGAAGACGCGTCCCTGGATCATGATGCCTAGAGCGTATCCTGCTAGATGTTCCTGCAAAACAATACTGTATTAAGCGGAAGTGGCCGTTAGTATGAGGATCACCATAATGTCCCATGATCCTGATCCTGAAGTCCTGTTGAGGATCACTGTCTGCCAAAGAAACAAGGATCACTGGTTAGGATCACGTATAAGGATCACCTATAATAAAAATCCAGCCCTAACAATTGCCCCAAAATATAAGGAGTTAATTGTAAATAGACGAGTTATATTTTGTTTCGATCTTATCTCTAACGGGCAACTCCAAGAAACTAGCCGTTACACCCGGACTTAGCCGTTGCGATCATTACGTCACAGATGTGACAATTCCTGCAGATCATGATTATAAATAGGAGATAGGGTGAGGATCAGTTTGTATTTAAATTCAAGATACACTCCCTTTATATTCTGCACCGAAGATTGATCAGGTATTCTTCTCTTTCTCTCTTTCTTTGCTCTGTTTTCTGCTCCTACTCTGTTTCCATCCCGTCACAAACATGTTGCTCCGGAATTCTCCACACAAGGATCCCAAGAAGGATAGCCCCTTAAAAAGCCAGGGGATTATCAAGGATTCTCCTACGGAGAGGTGTTGCTTTACTGATGTTCACATAGACAGAATTCGTCATTGCTTTCCGGCGAATGCTGTTTTCAAGTCCTTCACACCTACCGCTCTGAGTGACTCTGTTTCGGATACCTGGGTGGCTTTTCCTGCTACTCCATTCACCATAGGGTATTCATATCCTTTTCCATCCTTCACCCAATCCTTCTTTTCTTTAACCGGCATCTCTTATATCCAAGCTATGCCGATGATCTGGAGGGTTCTGTATACCTTCGAGAGGATCATTCAGCAGAAAGGGATTGATCTGGGGATGACGGAGTTGGCCGAGCTTTACGATTTTACCACTTTTGGTTCTTACCGGTATCTGCTGAAACGGAAAGCCGGGGAGGATCACCCTGTCTTTAAGGTCACCAAGAATGATACAAACTGGAAGCGTCGTTTTTTCTTTGTTAGAAGGGATTCCATCCCGGATGGGAAGGATCTGCCCAAGGAATGGGCCACTCATGGTAGGGTAGAGGATCCTCGAAGGATCACTATCAGTCCTGTCTCATATGATGAGGATCACTAATGTCTTTTTTTCTTTGTGCAGCTATATCCATTGCTCATCTGAAATTAAGCCCTGCTGCAAAAGAGAGAGTCCTAGCTTTTAAAAAGCTTAATCCTGAAATCAGAAGTTTTCAAGTCACCGTCAAGATTCTCAAGAAGTATCCTCTGCATCTGCCACTATGTCAAGTAAGTATCCTTATAGAAAATAAATTAAATGTAGGATTGTTTGATTAATAAAGCAACTTATCTTGTTTTTGATTGTGTAGGTGCTGGAAAGTCCGCCAATCTGTCAAATCTGCCTCCAAATTTGGGATAAGTGATCTTGCCAATGTCACATCTTCAAAGAAGAAGGCTCCTGCTGCCAGTCCTTCAGTATCAGCTCCCAAAGCACCTATTCGAGGCAAGGGAGGAAGAGGAAGACTACTGAAGATCTACAAGGATTTCCCCTCCTCCGTCAGCAATTCCTTGATTCTGTCAACGAGGTTAGGATCACTGCCCCTGTGGTTATCCTGATGGTTTTGAGGATCACCTGTGTCTGATGTCATATCTTGTTGTTTTTTGCAGAAACTTATTGAAATAGAGACTTATGTTAACCACGTTGAAGATCAGGATCGCCAAATTGCCGACCTCCACCAGATGGGTGCACTGAAGGATCTCAAGATAGCCGATCTTGAGAAGGAGCTCCGGGCTACCAGGGATGAAGCTGTCAAAGCATTGATCAAGTTTGACTACGAGAAGCATGATATCACCCAGGATGCTAAGGTTTCTGCTGCGATAACCATGTACAAGATCCAGCTGCAGATGGCTGCAGAGGCTCAATCCTTCCTTTGACAAAGGTACATGGGACGTGGAAGGTTGGAAGGCAAGGCTGGCAGAGTTGGAGGATGATGATGATGCTGAGGATATCCCTATGCTTGAAGGTGGAGATGCTGGTAAGGATCAGGGTGAAGCTAGTGGAGCTGGTGGTGATGGTGCAGCGAAGGTTTGAGCTGCAAGATTGGGCGATGATGGATATTTTTGACTAGGCCGGAGCCCAATTTTTTAGGTTTGGTAGTGATTTTTGTGGTTGTTGATGGTTTGAGACAATTATGGTTTGTAATCTTCGAACAATAGTTTTTAGGGTTAAGGATCCTGGATCCTTAGAACAATAGGTAGATTGCAAAAGGTGGAGGGATCCTTTGTTTGGGGGATGAAGCCTTTGTGATCCTGCCGCTTTTACTTTCCTGCACAATGCTAAGACCGCATAGACAATGGACACCCTTTGCCAACCCATGTGGACGGGCCACGTTTTGCTGGTAGAAATGTGGGTTGGCAATTTTGACAACTTTTTGAAAGGGTTAATGATCCTTTTGTTTAATAATATAACTTTAACTTTTCTGGCTTATCTCGTGTTGTTATCCTTATCTTCTTGTTTCTTAGTTGTTTTTGTAGTATATTTGTTTTAAAATGGCAAGAGTTGAAAATATGTTATCCAAATTTAGGATATGATCCCAGATCAAATATCCTGATATTGAAAATTTTCGAAGTACTTTAGTTCAAGGATCATAGGTTTGGTTGTCAAAGTATAAGGGTCGGTTAGGATAATGAGTATAATCAAAATAGTCAAGGATCATACCTGAGGACCCAAGTTAGGATCCTAACCTTCAATCGGGATAACCATAAGTAAAACTTTTAATGGATATTAAGGATTAAGGATCCTTAATTGTTTAACTTCGAAAACCTGAAAAAACGGAACATAACTTGGGACTAAGCCAATGTAAGAGATAAATTAGCAACTGGGGATATGCCCAAAGGATAACCGAGAATGATCCCGGAGAATCACTGGGGACAAGCCCAAAGGATAACTGGGGATGATCCCGGAGGATCACTGGGGACAAGCCCAAAGGATCGTACGTAAACTGGAGTATGGCCCTTACTGGCGACTATCCAAACTTAGTGACATGAAAATGTCAAAACCTTAGCTAACGTGAAAACGTTAGAAACCTTAGGAACGGATGTATGGTACGTCTACCATTATACGGAGGATCCTGGGTATAGCCAGTACGATGAGGTTGTCAGCCCCGGAAGTGGGTACTGGTCCCAAAGACGTGAACTATATCAGGATCATCGTGCGCTGCTGGCGGAAACTGGGGATAATCCCAAGGATAACTGGGGTTGGACCCAAGGATCTGCGGTGCTTTTGAAGATCTTTGACGATATGCTGAAGATACCTGAACTATCATAACTCAAATGTTTCGTGAGTAGAGGATGAAGGATACAGGATCCTTATCCTTTGGTAAAAAGTAAGGAAATGTAAATGTTTTAAGATAAGGATATTACCAGAGTAAGGATCACTGACATCATCGGGATCCTTCGAGGATACTTCAGTGTGAGGATCACATGCTTGAGGGATCATGTTCACATAAAGTATCTCTTTAAGTGAACAGCGTTCCAGGCTCTTGGTAACAAGTTTCCTTCCATAGTTAGCAATCTGTATGCCCCCTTTCCTGCTTCAGCTTCAATTAAGTAAGGGCCTTCCCATTTTGGTGCTAACTTCCCGTCAGCAGGATTGATAGTGTTAGGGCTGGATTTTTATTATTAGGTGATCCTTACACATGATCCTAACCAGTGATCCTTGTTTCTTTGACAGACAGTGATCCTCAGCAGGAACTTCAGGATCAGGATCATGGGACATTATGGTGATCCTCATACTAACGGCTACTTCCGCTAATACAATATTGTTTTGCAGGAATACATCTAGCAGGATATGCTCTAGACATCATGATCCAGGGACGCGTCTTCACAAATATGGCAAGAGCTTAATCGAAGAAGACGTTGCACAGGATATGGAAACATGGCTTGATTTATGGGCGGCTATTTAGGCTAGATTTTGTTTCATTTCTAAAGGGGTAATGAGCTGAATATTAGTTTAGCCTACCTAAAGGTCACCTACACATGTATAAATACCACTCTCCTCATTGGAACAGACACACGACATACAACCGGCAACTCTCACACACTTAGACACCAAAAGCAATAGTGATCCTTGTACTCAGCTCATTATCATCCAAAGTTGTAATCATATTTTTGTTATATGAAGTTGGTGATCGGTAGTTGCCATCACCCCGAGGTTTTTTATGCCGGAGATCATTTCATTGATCAAGGCTTTTTCCTCGTATAAATCATCGTGTCTTTGCATCTTTATCACAGAAGTGATCCTATACTTTCATAATTAACCCAAGCATCATACCCCGTTTTCATAAAGTTTGGTTACATTATCCTTGTGTGATTTTTTGACCAAAACAGTTTTGGCGCCCACCGTGGGGCAATTGGGTGCTTCATTCATAAGAAAATTCTTTTGTTCGAAATCATTTCAAAGAGTTACATGGCTTCATCATTTGAAGAACACGTCCACGGGCGATGTCTGCAGTCACCTCATCACAGATCACCTTGCCTCCTCCACGGCAGGATCTCAGAAAATACTGAGAAGAGATCAACTCCCACTTTCTCTAAACCTCTATCTTCTTCTGCTATGAATTCTTTCTATTCCCAGTACTATGATGTATTTGCTTTAATTTTGCAGATGAAGGATCGTATGCAGCGGCAAGATGAAACAATGAAAGGATCCTCAGGGAAAATTGGAGATCTCAAAAGACAAAGAAAGCGCAGAGGATCATTCTCCACTGATGCCCAAATCCTTGAGCTTCGATACTCCAATGATCACTTCCCAGCCATCAGGGATCCCGGACGTGCAAATCATAGGGGAGTCAAGAGGATCACATCTCAACTCGGCAGCAATGACTCAGACATCAGCTCACATTTTAGCCAGAAGGATCCTATCCTCATACATGGGATCCTTCATGAATCGGGAGCCTATCCGGGGGGCACAGCAGTTTCAGGATCCTACTTTGTTCCAGGATCATCCAGGCCAAGGATCCTCCTTTTGTTCCAGGATCATCCCAGGTTCAAGGATCCTCCTTCGTTCCAGGATCATCCCAGGATACCAGGATCCTTACAGATGCCAGGATCCTAAAAAGTTTGCAAACAGAAGTCTAGATTGTCCATCAAGGGGACTTCATTCCAATGCAGACCATTGCTTCCACTGGTCCCTCCGTTGTTCCAGAATCCCAGCAATATGGATTCCCTAACTTGAACCCAATGGGAGGTAACACTTTAAAAAATTATCCTACCACTAACCATGGATTCATGCAGGATACAGGTACCAATTCATGCTATGGCCAGGGAGTTCAGAAGCTAAAAGACATGATCTCAAGTGTTCCAGGGTAGTCAAAGCCTATCCAGAGATTGCAGATGGGAAGCCACAAGTATCTCGCTTTGCACCACCAATTTGTGTGCAGAGTACCAAAAGGTCCATTATCCCTACCATGAAGCTGTATGATGGCACAACGAATCCAGAGGAGCATATAGCACAATACAGGGAAGGATGGAAATCAATTCCTATCCCAGAAAAGTGAAGGAAGCATGCCTATGTAAAGGATTTGGATCCACTCTAACTGGATCAGCTCTTAAGTGGCTGCTAAGTCTTCCCCCCTACTCTATTACTTCATTTGCTAATTTAGTTAATTTATTCAATAACCAATTCTCTTGTAGTATAAAATTTGAAAAAATTAACTAGCGATTTGTACAGGATAACTCAAAATCATAATGAATCATTAAGGGATTATATAACTAAATTTAGTAAAGAATCCTTGGACATTCCCAAACTTGGATATGGCTACGGCTGTTGAAGCCTTCAAAATGGGACTGCTTAAGGATTCATTATTCTATGATGATCTTGTTATGACACCATGCAGGAATTTAGATGAAGTAAGAACTCGAGCACTCAGGGTTTATCCGGCTGGAGGATGACAAGAGGATCCAGGAGAGACAAGTGGGATCCTCAAAACCGGAGAAGCAAGGATCCTCCTTCAAGAGCAACAAATTCAAATCCTACCATAGGAATGAGAACAAGAATGTGCATGCTGTTGACCAGAAGAGGATGATGAAGATTATCCTCCAATCTCAGAATATTGTTTCTCCGTTGATAATCATGAACTGATCCTTGCAATGCAGAATCTAGGTGAAAAAGCCAGATGGCCCAGGAAGAATGATAAACCATCCGGGACTAAAGATAAGTCCAAATGGTGTGCATACCATGAGGATTTCGGGCATCTGACTGAAGATTGCATAGCCTTAAGAAAAGAAATTGGATACCTGCTAAGCAAGGGGCATCTAAAAGAATTGTTGGGAGAAAAAAGCAAAGGACCCAGGATCCTGAAAGGATCCCTGAAAAGGCTCCAGCACCTCCGGCAAACGCACAAGTGATTAACTTTATATCCGGAGGATCAGACATTTGTGGTACATCCTTTTCAGCGGCCAAAAGACATGCAAAAGAATCAAAAATGGATAATGGAGAAAGCCTATAGAACCTCAAGTGTCTCAGAAGGGAAGATGATAACATTTGATGAGGATGATCGCATTAACATTCAGGATCCTCACCATGATAGTTTAGTTATCACTCTCTTTATCTCTAACCATTTGTCCGCAGGATCCTTATTGACGGAGGGAGCTCAGTGAACATTATCCAGCTTGATGTCCTGAAGAAGATGGGAATCCCAGAATCAGACATCACACCAAGATCCTCCGTGCTTGTAGGATTCAGTGGGGAAACGAAGAAACTCTGGGGACATCAAACTCCCAATCTACGTGGAAGGATTACATAATTACCAAAAATTTTGTGTTATTGACTGTTTATCTGTTGCAACGTTATCCTTGGCAGGCCTTGGATACATGACATGAAAGCAGTTCCCATCTACCTACCATCAATGTGTGAAGCTCCCTAGCCCATGGGGGATAATCAAGATCGACAGTGATCAGCAGGAGGGCTAAGGATTGCTATACCTCATCCATGGAAGCCACTCGAAGCCAAGGGAGCAATAGCAATTACAGTATCCTCCGAGGAATGTTTGGAGGACAAGAGAACAAGGATGTGACGAAATCCTCTTGGATCTAGTGATCCTGAATCAAAAATCTATATCGGATTAGGGATCCTTGGCAAGATGAAAGAAGACTTAATATCCTTCCTCAAAAGAAGAAAATCTACCTTTGCTTGGAAACATGAAGATATGACAGGTATATCTAAGGATATTATTACTCACAAACTTGGCATTGACAGGTCTATCAAACCAATCCATCAAAAAAGGAGGAAGTTTGCACCAGAAAGGAAATGCCATTATCCAAGAAGAAGTAGAGAGACTACTTCGAGCAGGTATGATCAGAGAGGTAAAGTATCCAAAATGGGTTAGCCAATGTGGTTGTTGTCCAAAAGAAAAACGGAAAGTGGAGGGTATGTGTCGACTTCACTGATTGAACAAGGCATGTCCCAAGGATCCTTTCCCATTACCCCACATTGACTCCATGGTGGATGCAACAGCGGGGCATGAACTGTTAACCTTTATGGATGCATCATCTGGGTTCCAACAAATCCAGATGGAACCATCTGACCAAGAGGATACAGCCTTTATGACCCCAACCGGTTTATATTGTTATATCGCCATGCCTTTTGGACTAAGAAATGCAGGTGCAACATATCAAAGGCTGGTAAATATTGATGTTCAAGGATCAAATTGGAAAAACTATGGAGGTGTACATAGATGATATTGGTGGTCAAGTCAAAGAAAGCTGAGAATCACCTAAGGGACTTGGAAGAAGCATTCGATATCCTTGATAGTTACAACATGAAACTTAATCCTTCAAAATGCCATTTTGGTGTTAAGGCAGGAAAGTTCTTAGGATACATGGTAACCCAGAGGGGCATTGAAGCAAGCCCGGAACAAATCAAAGCATTAATAAATATCAAATCTCCTGCCAATGCCAAGGATGTTCAAAGACTGACAGGCAGGATAGCAGCTTTGAACAGGTTCATATCGAAATCCTCAGAAAAATGCAAAGAATTCTACGATATCCTAAGGAAGAATAAGAAGTTTGAATGGACTGAGAAACATGAGAACGCTTTACAAGCCCTCAAAGAATATATGTCCTCAGCACCAGCATTAGCAAAACCGGAAAAAGGAGATGTGTTATCCTTATACCTGGCGGTATCCTCAACCGCTGTAAGTGCAGTCCTTGTCAAGGATCATGAAGGTACACAATATCCTATCTACTATGTAAGTAAAAGTTTACTTGATGCCGAATCCAGGTACTCACACCTCGAAAAACTTATTCTTGCATTAATCATGGCATCCACTAAGTTAAGGCATTATTTTTGAAACCCATACTATTGTTGTTAAAAACTAATTTTCCAATTAAGAATGTCCTCAGGAAACCGGAGATGTCAGGGAGAATGGCTAAGTGGGCAGTAAAGCTTAGTGCCCATGATATAAGATATGAACCAAGAACAGCCATTAATCTCAAGCACTAGCTGACTTTGTGGCTGATTTCAGTAGTAATCTACAAAAAGAAGCGGAATTGGAGGTCCAGCAGCTGGATGAAACCAAGGATCCTTGGATACTACACACTGACGGATCCTCAAATATCAAAGGCACAGGGCTAGGGATCCTACTAAAATCGCCACAGGGGGACATAATACCCCACTCCATAGCCTGTGAGTTCCAAGCAACTAACAATGAGGCTGAATATGAAGCCTTAATTGCTGGCTTACAAATTGCTAAGGATATGGGGGTAAAGTATCTTAAAGTATATGTAGACTCATTATTGATCACTAAATCACTTTAACGGATCCTATGCTGTTAAAGGTGAAAAACTAACCAAATATTTAGAGATAGTCAAAGAATTGGCACTCTCTTTTGTTTCTTTCAGCTTGACACAGGTACCAAGGGAGGATAACACGGAAGCTGATGCATTGGCCAACCTAGGATCATCCTTAAAAATTCCAGAAGACATAAATATCCCTATCATCCATATCCTGGCTCCTGCTATTGAAAATCAAGTGGCCATGGAAATAGAAGAGGATACTGCAGTAATCCCTAGTGAAGAAGCTCAATCTTATTCAGGATCATGGATCCCACCAATCATGAAATACTTGCAAAAACGGAGAGATTCCAATGGGAGAAAATCCTAGAGCTTTCAGGATCAAGGTATCTCAATTTACAATCTTGAATAATGTGCTATATAAACGATCCCTTGCAGGACCATATTTAAGATGTATTGAGGATCCTGAAATTGAAGAAGTGTTGAGGGACTTCCATGAAGGAGATTGTGGAAACCACACTGGGGGCAGGGCATTATTCTCAAGGATCCTTAGAACAGGATACTACTGGCCAACCATGAAAAGGGATGCTATAGAGTATGCTAAGAAATGTGATCCTTGCCAAAGGCATAGCAATATCCTTCACCAACCAGCTGAATTACTACACCCCATACCATCCTCTTGGCCATTCATGAGATGGGGAATGGATATAGTTGTGGATAGAAGCTGAAGCCTTCGCTCAAGTCAGAGAAAAAGGAAGTCATATCCTTCATTAAAAGAACATTATAACTAGATTTGGCATTCCCTCTGAAATTGTATGTGATAATGGCTCCCAATTCATTGGAAGCAGAACCACTAACTTTTGTGACAGTTGGGGAATCAAGATGATCACATCAACACCAGTTCACCCACAAGCCAATGGTCAAGCAGAATCATCCAACAAGATCATCATCAACAATCTGAAGAAGAAGCTAGGATCCAAGAAAGGAAAATGGGCAGAGGAGTTACCTTATGTGCTATGGGCTGATAGGACAACTCCCAAGAATGCCACTGGTCAAACACCTTTCTCTTTAGTATTTGGGGCAGAAGCAGTGATCCCAACAGAGATGGTGATCCCAACTGCTAGAACAATTGCTCGTGATCCTGAAGAAAAATGCTGCAATCCTAGCTCAGGATTTGGATTACTATTGAGGAAATCAGGGATCTAGCTAGAATAAGGATGGCAAGCTACCAACAAAGAATGGCTGGTACCTACAACAAAAATGTCAGGATAAGGAAGTTCCAAGTCGGAGATATGGTGTTAAGAAAAGCATTTCAAAATACTATCAATCCTGCTGACGGGAAGCTAGCACCAAAATGGGAAGGTCCCTACTTGATTGAAGCTGAAGCAGGAAAGGGGGCATACACGTTGCTAACCATGGAGGGAAACTTGTTACCAAGAGCCTGGAATGCTGTTCACTTAAAGAAATATTTCATGTGAACATGATCCTTCATGCATGTGATCCTTACATTGAAGTATCCTTGAAGGATCCCGGAGATATCAGTAATCCTTACTCTGGTAATACGCTTATCCTAAAAACTATTACATTTTCTTACTTTTTGCCTAAGGATAAGGATCATGTATCCTTCATCCTCTACTCACAAACCATTTGAGTTATGATAGTTCAGGTATCTTCAGCAAATCGTCAAAGATCTCCAAAAGCACCACAGATCCTTGGGTCCAACCCCAGTTATCCTTGGGATTATCCCCAGTTTCCGCCAGCAGCGCACGATGATCCTGGTATAGTTCACGTCTTTGGGACCAGTACCCACTTTCGGGGCTGACAACCTCATCGTACTGGCTATATTTAGGATCCTACGTATAATGGTAGACGTACCATACATCCGTTCCTAAGGTTTCTAACGTTTTCACGTTAGCTAAGGTTTTGACATTTTCATGTCACTAAGTTTGGATAGTCGCCAGAAAGGGCCATACTCCAGTTTACATACGATCCTTTGGGCTTGTCCCCAGTTATCCTTTGGGCTTGTCCCCAGTTTATCCTTTGGGCTTGTCCCCAGTGATCCTCTGGGATCATTCTCAGTTATCCTTTGGGCATGACCCCAGTTACTAATTTACTTCTTACATTGGCTTAGTCCCAAGTTGTGCTTCGTTTTTCAGGTTTGTCAAAGGTAAAACACATAAGGATCCTTAATCCTTATTATCCATCAAAGTCTTATCCACGATTGTCTCGATTGAAGGTTAGGATCCTGACTTGGATCCTCAGGTATGATCCTTGACTATTTTGATTATATTCATTATCCTAACCGACCCTTATACTTTGACAACCAAACCTATGATCCTTGAACTAAAATACTTTGAATATTTTCAATATCAGGATATTTGATCTAGGATCATATCCTAAATTTATTAAATATATTTTCAACTCTTGCAAATATATTACAAAGACAACTAAGAAACAAGAAGATAAGGATAACAACACGAGATAAGCCAGAAAAGTTAAGTTATATTATTAAACAAAAGGATCATTAACCCTTTCAAAAAGTTGTCAAAATTGCCAACCCACATTTCTACCAGCAAAACGTGGCCCGTCCACATGGGTTGGCAAAGGTGTCCATTGTCTATGCGGTCTTAGCATTGTGCAGGAAAATTAAAGCGGCAGGATCACAAAGGCTTCATCCCCCAAACAGAGGATCCCTCCACCTTTTGCAATCCTACCTATTGTTCAAAGGATCCAGGATCCTTAACCCTAAGAAACTATTGTTCAGAGATTACAGACCATAATTGTTTCAAACCATCAACAACCACAAAAAACCACTACCAAACCTAAAAAATTGGGCTCCGGCCTAGTCAACAATATCCATCATCGCCCAATCATGCAGCCTACTCCTTCGCTGCTTCGTCACCACCAGCATCTCCACCTTGATCCTTCTCAGCACCACCACCTTCCAGCATGGGGATCTCCTCAGCCTCATCCTCGTCCTCTAGGTCTGCCAGCCTTGCCTTCCAACCTTCAACATCCCACGAGCTTTTGTCAAAGGTAGGATCCTGAGCCTCCTCGGCCATCTGAAGTTGTATCTTATACATAGCAATTGCCGCGGAGACCTTAGCATCTTGGGTGATCTCCTGCTTCTCGTTATCCATATCGATCAACCTCTGAGCAGCCTCAGCCTTCATGACCCGGAGTTCCTTCTCAAGATCTCCTATCTTGAGATCCTTTAACACACCCATTTGCTGGAGATCGGCAATTTGGCTCTCCTGGTCCTCAACATGGCCAAGATAGGTCTCAATCTCGGCAAGTTTCTGCAACAGGAGAAAAAAGATAAGCTTAGGATCAGATGATCCTCAAGAAAGGCAGGATACACAAACAGAATATGCGAGACGGATAACCAACAGGGGCAGTGATCCTTACTTCATTCACGTAGTCGAGGAATTGCTGACGGAGGAGGGGAAAACCCTGGAGATCATCTGAAGCCTTCCTCTTCTTCCCTTTGCCTCGGATAGGCGCTTTAGGAGCTGATGCTGAAGGACTGGCAGCAGGAGCCTTCTTCTTTGAAGACGTGACATTGGCAAGATCAACTTATCCCGAATTTGGAGGCAGATTTAACAGACCTGGCAGATTTTCCAGCACCTACACAATTCAAAAACAAGATAAGTTCCCTTGTTAAATTAAATACTTTTACATAAAACTTACTTTCTATGAGGATACTTACTTGACATTGTGGCAGATGCAGAGGATATCTCTTGAGAATCTTGGATAGTGATTTGGAAGCTTCTAACTTCAGGATCAAGCTTTTTAAAAGCTAACACTCTCTCTTTTGCAGCGGGGGGTTAATTTCAGACGAGCAATGGAAATAGCTGCATAAAAGACAAAGGAAAAAAGACATCAGTGATCCTCATCATATGAGACAGGACTGATAGTGATCCTTCGAGGATCCTCTACCCTACCATGAGTAGCCCACTCCTTGGGCAGATCATTCCCATTAGGGAGGGAATCCCTTCTCACGAAGAAGAAACGACGCTTCCAATTTGTGTCATTTTTGGTAACTTTCAAAACAGGATGATCCTCCCCGGCCTTCCGTTTCAACAAATATCGATGAGAACCAAACGTGGTAAGATCATAAAGTGCGGCCAGCTCTGCCATCCCTAAATCAATCCCCTCCTGCTCGATGATCCTCTCGAAGGTATACAAGACCCTCCAGATCATCGGCATAGCTTGGATATAAGATATGCCGGTCAGAGAAAAGAAAGATTGGGTGAAGGCCGGAAAAGGATACGAATATCCTATGATAAATGGAGTTGCAGGAAAGATCACCCAGGTATCTGAAGTAAAATCACTCAAGGCAGTGGATGTGAAGGATTTGAAAACGGCATCCGCCGGAAAGCAATGACGAATCCTATCTACATGAGCATCGGTAAAGCAACATCTCTCCGTAGGAGAATCCTTAATGATCCCTTGGCTTTTCAGGGGACTATCCTTCTTGGAATCCTTGTGTGGAGAATTCCGGAGCAACATGTTTGTGACGGAACAGAAACAGAGACGGAGTAGAAAAAACAGAGCAAAGAGAAGGAAGAAGGGAAAGAGAGAAGAAGAGGATACCTGATCAGTCTTCGGTAGCGATTATAAAGGGAAGATATCTCGAATTTAAATGCAGAATGATCCTAACCCTATCTCCTATTTATAATGATGATTTGCAGGGATTGTCACATCTATGACGTAATGATCACAACGGCTAGTCCATGTGTAACGGCTAGTTATTCGGAATCGCCCGTTAGAGATAAGATCGAAACAAAATATAACTCGTCTATTTACAATTAACTCCTTATATTTTGGGGGCAATTGTTAGGGCTGGATTTTATTATAGGTGATCCTTACACATGATCCTAACCAGTGATCCTTGTTTCTTTGACAGACAGTGATCCTCAGCAGAACTTCAGGATCAGGATCATGGGACATTATGGTGATCCTCATACTAACGGCTACTTCCGCTCAATACAATATTGTTTGCAGGAATATCTAGCAGGATATGCTCTAGACATCGTGATCCAGGGACGCGTCTTCACAAATATGGCAAGAGCTTAATCGAAGAAAAGACGTTGCACAGGATATGGAAACTAGGCTTGATTTATGGGCGGCTATTTAGGCTAGATTGTATCTCATTTCTAAAGGGGTAATGAGCTGAATATTAGTTTAGCTACCTAAAATAGGTCACCTACACATGTATAAATACCACTTCTCCATCATTTGGAACAGGACACACGACATACAACGCAACTCTCACACACTTAGACACCAAAAGCAATAGTGATCCTTGTACTCAGCTCATTATCATCCAAAGTTGTAATCATATTTTTGTTATATTGAAGTTGGTGATCGTAGTTGCCATCACCCGAGGTTTTTTATGCCGGAGATCATTCATTGATCAAGGGCTTTTTCCTCGTATAAATCATCGTGTCTTTGCATCTTTATCACAGAAGTGATCCTATACTTTCATAATTAACCAAGCATCATACCCCGTTTTCATAAAGTTTGGTTACATTATCCTTGTGTGATTTTTGACCAAAACAATTATAAAAAATTTTGTGTTATTGACTGTCTATCTTGATGTAACGTTATCCTTGGCAGGCCCTGGATACACGATATGAAGGCAGTCCCATCCACCTACCATCAATGTGTGAAGCTCCCTAGCCATTGGGGCATAGTCAAGATCGATAGTGATCAGCAGGAGGCTAAGGATTGTTACACATCATCAATGAAACCAGCCTCGAAATCAAGGGAGCAATAGCAATTAAAGTATCCTCAAAGGAGTGTCTTGGAGGCGAGGGAGCAGAACTACTAATTTTTGTGACAGCTGGGGGATTAAGATGATAACATCAACACCAGTCCACCCACAAGCCAATGGTCAAGCAGAATCATCCAACAAGATCATCATCAACAATCTGAAGAAGAAACTTGGATCCAAGAAAGGGAAATGGGCAGAAGAATTACCTTATGTGCTTTGGGCTGATAGGACAACCCCCAAGAATGCTACTGGTCAAACACCATTCTCTTTGGTATTTGGGGCAGAATCAGTGATCCCAACAGAAATGGTGGTTCCAACTACTAGAACAAGTACCCGTGATCCTGAGGAGAATGATGCAAACCTGGCTCAAGACTTGGATACTATTGAGGAAATCAGGGATCTGGCTAGGATAAGGATGGCTAGCTACCAATAAAAAATGGCTGGTGCTTACAACAAAAATGTCAGGATAAGGAAATTCCAAGTTGGGGATATGGTATTGAGAAAAGCATTCCAAAATACCACCAATCCTGCTGATGGGAAATTGGCACCAAAATGGGAAGGCCCTTATTTGATTGAAGCCGAAGCAGGAAAGGGGGCATATAGATTGCTAACCATGGAAGGTAATTTGTTACCAAGAGCCTGGAATGCTGTCCACTTGAAGAAATATTTCATGTGAGCAGGATCCTTCTGGCACATATGATCCTTACATTAGAAGTATCCTTCAAGGATCCCTGAAGTATCGATGATCCTTACTCTGGTAATGTTCTAAGCTCGAACTCTTATTTACATATTTTCTTATTTAAGGATAAGGATCATGTATCCTTCATCCTTCTCTCACGAGATTTTGAGTTCTGATAGTCCAGGTATCCTTAGCATATTGTCGACAATCTTCAGAAGTAATTCAGATCCTTGGGTTTAACCCCAGTTGTTTGGGCTTGTCCCCAGTTATCCTTGGGCTTGTCCCCAGTTTCGCCTGTAGCGCACGATGATCCTGGTATAGTTCAAGTCTTTGGGACCAGTACTCGCTTTAGGGGCTGATAATTCCATCGTACTGGCTATACCTAGGATCCTACGTATAATGGTAGATGTACCATACATCCGTTCCTAAGGTTTCTAACGTTTTCACGTTAGCTAAGGTTTTGGCATTATCATGTCACTAAGTTTGGATAGTCGCCCAGTAAGGGCCATACTCCAGTTCACCTATGATCTTTGGGCTTGTCCCAGTTATCCTTTGGGCTTGTCCCCAGTTATCCTTTTGGGCTTGTCCCCAGTTATCCTTTGGGCTTGTCCCCAGTTACTAACTTGTCTTTTATATTGGCTTAGTCCCAAGTTATATTCTATTTTCAGGTTTTCGAAGTTAAACAATTAAGGATCCTCAATCCTTATTATCCATTGAAGTTTTTCTTATGGTTATCCTGATTAAAGGTTAGGATCCTAACTTGGATTCTCAGGTATGATCCTTAACTGTTTTGATTTCATTCATTATTTTGAATAACCCTTACACTTTGACAACTGAACCTATGATCCTTAAAATTAACTACTTTTTGGAAGTTTTCGACTATAGGATATTTGATCCTGGATCATATCCTAAATTTCTTAAACATAATTTGCTTAACTCTTCTTACTCAGACAAGTATAAATCAAAACAATTGAGAGTTTAAAGGATATACAAGGATAACATCACAAGATAAGTCAAAAGTTAAAGTTTTATTCATTCACAAAATATTTAACCCTTTAAAGTTGTCAAAATTGGCAACCCACGTTTCTACCAGCAAAACGTGGCCCGTCCACATGGGTTGGCAAAGGGTGTCCATTGTTCATGCGTTTCATAGCAGTGCAGGAAATAAAGGTCGGCAGGATAACAAGTGGCTCATCCCCCAAACAGAGGATCCCCTCCACCAACCTATTATCCTACCTATTGTTCAAAGGATCCACGATCCTTACCCTAAAAACTATTGTTCAAAGTACAAACCATCAAACTATTCAAAACAAACAACCACCAAACAAAAAAAAATTGGGCTCCGGCTAAGTCTCGAAATTTCCATCATCGCCCAATCCTGCAGCTCAATCCTTCGCTGCACCATCACCACCAGCTCCGCTTGCCTCACCACCTTGGTCCTTGCCTCCACCCTCAAGCATCGGGATCTCCTCATCCTCCTTCATCATCCTTCAGCTCAGCCAGCCTAGCCTTCCAACCTTCAACATCCCAGGTGCTCTTATCAAAAGCAGGATCCTGGGCTTCCATGGCCATTTGCAGCTGGATCTTGTACATAGCTATGGCGGCAGAGACCTTGGCATCCTCGGTGATCTCGTGCTTCTCATAGTCAAAGTTGATCAGCATCTTGGCGGCATCATTCTTGGTGGCCTGGAGCTCCTTCTGAAGATCGGCTATCTTGAGATCCTTTAACACCCCAACCTGTTGAAGGTCAGCAATCTGGCGATCCTGATCCTCAACATGGCCAACATATGTCTCTACCTCAGCAAATTTCTACAGGAAGACAAGGAATGATGTCAGAAACCAAGTGATCCTTAGACTAGCAGGATACACAAGCAGGACTAGTGATCCTTACCTCGTTGATGTAATCCAGACACTGTTGGCGGAAGCAGGGGCAGACCTTGCAAATCCTCAGCTTCAGAGGCCTTTCTCTTTCTTGCTTCCTTTTCCCCTGATAGGTGCTTAGGGGCCGAAGCAGTTGGGCTAGCAGCAGGGGTCTTCTTCTTTAAGAGGATTTGACGTTAGTAAGATCAGTGATGCCGAACTTTGAGGAAGATTTGGTGGATTTTCCAGCGCCTGCACAACCAAAACAAGATAAGTATCTTAATTTTATTTGACTCTCATTATATAAATACCTCCTTAAATAAGGATACTTACTTGACATTGTGATAGAAGCAGAGGATACTTCCTGAGAATCCTGGGTGGTAATCTTGAAAGTTCTGACTTCAGGATCAAGCTTCTTAAAGGCCAGGAAGTCTCTCTTTTGCAAGCAGGAGTCAACTTCAGATGTGAAACGGAAGATAGCTGCGCAACAAGAAGAAAAACAGAGCAATCGAGAAAGAAGATGAAGAGAGAATACCTGTTTATCTTTGGATGAGATTATAAAGGGAAGTACTTCCGAAATTTAAATGCAAACGATCCTATCTATATCTCCTATTTATAATCACGATTGTGCAGGGTTGTCACTTTCCATGACGTCAAGGTTGCAACGGATAGTTCGTTCACAACAGCTATATATCTGTTGAGTTAGTTACAGATAAGATCAGCAAAATATAACTCGCTAATATTATATAATACTCCTTATATTTTGGGGGGCAATTGTTAGGGCAGGATTTTTAATGACCTGTGATCCTTATATGATATCCTAACAGTGATCCTTATTCCTGTGGCAGATAGTGATCCTCAGAAGAACTTCAGGATCAGGATAATGATCATCCTAAGGATCCTCATACTAACAATCGTTCTCTTTGAATTTAATATTGTTTTGCAGGAATTACGAGTTGGATCTGGTCTTGGCAACGTTATTAAGGAAATCTGTCGCGTAAATCTCGCCACATACATCACCGGGAAATAGACGTTGTGGAGAATATGGAAACTTAGCACAATTTACGGGCAATTAGTTAGGCTAAATTTACTTCTATTTCTAAAGGGGTAACGAGCTAGTAGTTAGGTGACTTGCCTAAAATTCGACCACACACGCTTATATAAATTGCCACTCTTGAGCATTTGGAAGGGACAACACATTTCTTACACGTACTAGCATACTACACCATAGTGATCCTTGTACCTAGCTCGTTACATCCGAAGTTGTAAACATTGTTTGTTATATTGAAGTTTGGTGATCGGTAGTTTCCATCACCCCGAGGTTTTTTATGCCGGAGGTCATTCATTGATCAAGGGCTTTTTCCTCGTATAAATCTTTGTGTCACTTGTGCAGTTTTCATTTAAGTGAATCCTATATCTTTGTTCATCCATACCAAGCATCATTCCCCGTTTACAAAGAGTTTGGTTGCATATCCTTGTGTGATTTTTGACCCAAAACAGCAGCCATTTTAATGCTGATCCGGGTAAGTGTGGATCCAAAGCCCTTGCACAAGCAACCAGATTTGGTGTCTGAAACCTCTTTGGTATCTCTACTTCACAAATAGGTGGTGCAAAACGAGATATCTTGTGGCTTTCATCAGGAATTTCCAGGGAATGGGCTTAACCACTCCTGAACGTTGGATATTATATCCTTAAGTTTCTGCCAATTCCTTAGCCCATAAGCTTGGTGACACCTGTATCCTGCACAAAGCCATGGTTAGCATTGCAAAAATTATTCAAAGTGTTACCTCCTGAATGATTCAAGTTTGGAGTTCCAGATGTGAATCCATGTTGGCGGGATTCTGGCATAACCGAGGGACCAGAGGAAGCAATGGGTCTGCATTGGTATGAAGTCTCCTAGATAAACATCTTGAACTTCCGGGTTGCACACTCCTTTAAGTATCCTTGATCCTGGAAGATGTTGGATCCTTGAAGTGTTGTGAATGTAGGTCTTGGAGGGATAATCCATGGATCCGGAAACCTGAGATGAAAGATCCTTGAACCTGGAAGGAGGAACCTTGAACCTTAGAGGATCCTTGAACCTGAGAGGATCCTTGAACCTGGGAGGAGGATCCCTGAACCTGAGAGGATCCTTGAACCTGAGAGGATCCTTGAACCTGAGAGGATCCTTAAACCTGAGGAGGATCCTTGAACCTGGGAGGAGGATCCCTGAACCTGAGAGGATCCTTGAACCTGAGAGGATCCTTGAACCTGAGAGGATCCTTGAACCTGAGAGGATCCTTGAACCTGAGAGGAGGATCCCTGAATTGGCTGCGTCCCCATGCATCCTCCTAAACCGGTGAAGAATCCCTGATGCTGAAATGAGGATCCTGAAGGCTAGAAAGAGGATCCTCGAGCCTGAGACATTACCGATGATCCAGAACGCATTCCTATTGATGCACCCTGGTATTGGACATCTGGAGCTGCAAAGTGCTGGGAAGTTATGACCGGAGTGTCGAAATTCAATGGCCTCGACATCAAAGGGGAGTAATCCTCTGCTGATTTTATCAATTTCGCGAAGGATCCTGCCATTAGTTTTGACCTGCTGCTGCATGTGATCCTTCATCTGCACAATCAAAGCATAAAAATCACTGTTAGTAAGTGTAGAGGAAGAAACAACAGTTGGTTTTGTGAAAACGGGGGTTGTCTTCTTCGGAGAATTCTCAGCATTCTTCTGGAATGCAAGGGGGAGATGATGCAAAGGCGGGATGCCCTGTGAAAAAGTGACCGCCGACATAGAACTTGGAGTAGTTTTCCCTGAGAAGGCCATCTGGTTGAAGGTAATGAACCAAAATGAATGAAATAAACAAAATTTCTCAGAATTGAAGCACCAATTGCCCCACGGTGGGCGCCAAACTGTTTTGGTCAAAAATCACACAAGGATAATGCAACTAAATCTGATTTTGTGAGGTATGATGCTTGGTTAATTGTATGAACGACAAGTATATGAAATCAACGATGAACACCGAGATTTATACGAGGAAAAAGCCCTTGATCTTTAGAAGATCTCCGGCATAAAAAACCTCGGGTGATGGAAACTACCGATCACCAAATATATTGCTGCAACAATAGTGATCCTTGTACAACTTCGGAAGAAAACAAGCTCGATACAATGAATTTCTAGTGTAAGTGTGTGTTTTTTGCTAAGTGTTTGCAGAGAATTCGTGTATTGTGTGTATTTTCTGTGGTGTGCACGAGTTATGCCTCTAATGAGCTTGTTTCCCCTTAAAAAGATAAGAAAAAACAACTAACTAACTTCCCGAAAAAGGTGGAAGTCACCCATGACCACCACTAACGGTTATTTCTTCAATATGCACGTGCCTAAAAGCATATTCCATGAGATTCCAGCAAAGAAGTGGTCCACTACGTCCATTACCTGCATTTACACATTAAAAACGTGCAAAACATAAGTTCTGTTAAGGATCCTCGGACTCGTGATCCTCAGACTTGTGATCCTCAGACTCTGGATCCTCAGACTCTCTGCATCATCCATTAAGGATCCGTGATCCATGCCCAGTCTCAGGATAGATGATCCTTAGTGTTTTGGTCAAAAATTACCGAAGCAATTAAGTGATCAAATTAGTTAAGTGAGGGTAGTGTGCTAAAAAGTGTGTTGAAAATATGCTGGTTATGTTCTTTGGAAAAACAGTGTTCAGGATACGGCTCAGGATATTGAGCTGTATCTACGATCAAACAATGAGCAAAAAAGGTAAAGTAAATGACACGAGATGTACGAGGAAAGCCCTTGATCAATCTAGATCGCCGGCATAAAACCTCGGGAGCTGACAATCACAGCTGCCTAGTTCTTCTTATTGCTTTAAACTTCAGGATACAGTGCAGGATATAGATCAGATCGCTAAGTGTTACAATGAATTTGTGAAAGTTGCGAGAGAGCAAGTGTTAGAGTGTAGAGAGTGTGATTGTGGTGTCCTAGTTGATCTGATATACCCACTATTTATAGTAACGAATTACAAACTAAAATTCCTATAAACATGGATGCTCCGAATATTCCAATGTGAACGTTGTAGACCGAGTAATGCGGCTTCAACGGCTTCTTGTGAACGACTTGGACCGAGTCTTCAGTAGAAAAGGTCTTCATGAACGTTGCTAGCTTCTAACCCACGTACCTGCATTCAATCCGTTAGTGATCCTGAGGATACCATTCAGGATGTTACCAATATCCTGAGTCAGCATCCCGGATGTAAACAGATACAATATAAACAAGATATATATCAAGATATTTTCCAGGATATGGGCTCAGAATTTCACCCATAACAATTGTCCCCAAAAATGTTACCGTTTGACATCCTGCACTAACGGTTACATTTTTCACGGTGGCCGAGGTAATTAAAAGATAAGACCATTGATGTGACAGCTTTCAACCACCCGGCCTATATTTACTCATCATACCCTATATCTTCTCGTCCTTATCTCTCTTTTAACCACAATCGACAAGGAAAAAGGTAATATTCTCTCCCTCATCTTCGTATTCATCTTTTATCTTACTCCGGCAAGAATTCAGGCGACCAAATGCCTAGGCAAACGAGGTCCAGTTCAGGCGACTCGGCTCCCACATTCATCCAACAGAACCTTCTCCAAGAGCCAGAGAAGGAAGCATGTACCTTCGATAGTGCCCATCTGTCAGCCTTGAAATCCTCCGGCATCTTCCCGGAAGGGACCGTATTTAGACCGTTTGACCGGGAAATCCGGTCGGACATGGTCTCCAACGAGTGGATATGCTTTAGTGCTTTCCCTTTTACCCTAGGGCTACAATTCCCTTTCCAGATTTCATCACCGAGTTCTTCAATATCACAAAAATCTCTTTCAGCCAAACCATGCCAATGCTCTGGCGTGTTTTATCCGTTCTTGACCAAATAAAGAGAAACCACATTCCTGATCTTTCTGTCCATGACCTCCCCCTAGCATACCGACTTAGATGCCACGGCTCTTGTCGATTCTTGTTTTACTCTACTTCTGGTGACCCACTGATACTTCGTGCCACCAGGAACGAGGATGGTTGGCAATCCAAATATTTCTTTGTAAAAAGGGATTCAATCCCTGGGGGAACGGATTATCCGATGAGATGGTTGAAGAAGGGTAGGATTTAGGGTTTAAAGATAATCCTGCCTCTTATCCTGCTTTATATCCTGAACTGACCAACTTTCTCTGTTGTGTATGCAGCTGATTTCAGGGAAAGTTGCACCTCCCCTCGCTGATTCTCAAAGAAGAATAGACGCCATTAGACTCCTTCCAGAGGCAGAGAGAAGTTTCAACCCATCTCCACCAACTCCAAGCCCTCTTTCAAGCGCAAAACATGTCTGGTAAGGATCCTGCAAAATATCCTGTACATACATGTTTTTATTTGATATTATTAGGAGAGGTTTAGAATTTTACTCCTTGTGTGCAGATTCCAGCAAAGTTCCAGTCTATCTAGACCTCGACGAACTCGACAGCTATCCAACTCCAACCATAGTCAAGATGGAGGCTCCTGCTGCCCACCAGCTCCAAGCCACTCCCAGCTCCCAAGGCCAACCCAAGGACTCGTGCTTCCGCAGCGAAAAAGAGGAAGGTCCTTGAGGTCAGTGCTCCAAGGCTCAGGAGGGTCTCCTATGACGATCTCAGCTTTACCGATTCCTTAGAGCCAATGACATCCTTCCTTAACAAGGTAATATCCTGACGCATACTCTGCATATATATCCTGCACATATATCCTGCACGGATATCCTAACAGGATATCCTTGATAGGATATCTTGGTCATTATATATATATATATATTATATATATATATATTATATAATATATATATATATATATATATATATATATATATTGGTGCACAGGGCCTCCAGCATTTTGCTCCACTTGTACAATGATGCATGTGTACCGTCGCACTTCATAAGCCAGGATCAAGCAGCTTAAACTACTGTTGCCGACCAAGGTGCCATTGCTGAAGCGAAGAGTCGGCACTCATGAGGATAAGCTGAAAAAGGTCACTCAGGATGCCGAGCTCAAATTGGCCACCATGCAAATGTCTCCCTGTTACAAGCACGCATCAAGATGGCTTATGAGGCCCAAGGAGACAGGTCTTGTTTGTCCATCCTGGCCAATTGAATCCTGGGTAGCCAAGTTGAAGGAGCTTGGAGGCAAAGCTGTGCCACTCCCATCTGAAGCCGGTGAATCTTCCAAGTCAGCGGAGGTGGCAGATCAGGCTGAGACAAGAAGGATGCCGGAGCGGATGCTGGTGAGGATGCTGGACAGGATGCTGGTGAGGATGCTGGTGCTGAGAAGCCGGGGAAAGCAGGAGAGGATGCCGCTGTGTGAGGGCAGCTGAGTGGGCGATGATGGATATTGATGCCTAGGCCGGAGCCCACTTTTTTAGGTTTAATGGTTGATGTCTTGAACAATTTACTTTTCTTGTCTGTTAAACAATTTTAATTTCCTGCATGTAGACAATATGATGGCCAAAGGTGGAGGGATCCTGAGTTTCAGGACGAAGCCCTTGGTCATCAGTTAGTGTGGTTTATTTTGAACGCTTTTTAACAAGTGAAGGTGGAGGTATCTTGGGTTCCAAGACGAAGCCTTCATTTGTTAAGTAAATATGTTAGGAAACTAATTATGCTTTTGGTGGATGGGTCTCGGTTTGAGACGAAGCCAAGAGCATAATCTTTTGCTATGTTAATAATATAACCCTTTTTTGGCTTTATACAAATTTCTCTTGTGAAAATTTTTTGTTTGAACGTTTTTCAGAAATATTATAAATGTATCCCGGTAAATATCCTGAAAAATATTCTGATTAAAATACAACCTATTAGTCGTCTAAATAAAAAGGAAAGATCATACCAGAGATTCTTAGTGAATCAATTTCAATTCTTCATTATAAGCTTGTCCCCAGTGCATACTTATAAACTCGAATCCATCCTCAGAATAGTATGATGTATGTCCCCTGTACTTAACATAGAAACACAACTGTATTCATATTTTTGACTCGAATGAATTCCAAATACCCCAGGGCAAAACCCTTGATATCTTGAAATGAACCCTTAGTATCTGGGATAAACCCTGAGTTTCATTGCGCTACAGGCGGGAGTGTATAAACTCCAAGACTTAGAAAGCGAAAAACCTTTAAACCTTAGAGAGTATGAAAATACCTTTCGTGAGAGAGGTGATCAATCTCATATACCTTTAGAATTCAGGATATAGCCAACCAGTAACGAAATTGTCAGCACTTTTACATGGACTGGTCCCGCCACCTTGAAACGTATCCCCTGAATAACTTGCGCTCCAGGCGGGGTGTTAAACCCAATTCGGGAGAAAGGCGAATACCTTTAAACCTGTGAAGGGATTAGTATCCCTTAAACGTGAGAGAGGGGGCCAATCCTCTAATCTTCTGAGTTATCCTGAGTACACATCCTGGAGCCATATCCTGGAGCATATGCTGCAAAACAATCGTAAACTAAGGTGGTGTTAGCTTGGCTAACACCCCTCCGATGCCTAAGTCAGTATTGGGTTCAAGATAATAAACATATTATTTAAAAGAGATAGGATACATACCATTCTGAGATAGAAATTAAATTCTATTTCTTACTTGAAATAGAGCTTTAAGTGTACAGCATTCCAAGACCTTGGTAGCATATCCCCTTCCATATTCTTGAGTCTGTATGCTCCATTTCCCTGCTTCTGATTCAACTTCGTTATGGTCCTTCCCATTTTGGAGCTAACTTGCCATCGCCAGGATTAGTAGTAATTCTGAAAAGCCTTCCTTAGCACCCAATCACCCACTTGAAATCTCCTAGTCCTTATATTCTTGTTATATGCTCTGGATATTCTTTGTTGATATGCTGCCATCCTTAGCCTTGCTGCGTCTCTTTCTTTCGTCTATGGTATCCAAATCTTGACATAAGGCTTCAGGATTCTGTTCAGGATTCTGTAGGATAGATCTTGCAGTAGGTATCACCATTTCCGTTGGAATTACTGCTTCTGCTCCGAATACTAAGGAGAATGGGGTTTGGCCGGTTGCATTTTTACCGTTGTCCTGTCAGCCCATAACACAAAGGGTAATTCCTCTGCCCATCTTCCTTTTTGGCTCCAAGTTCTCTTCTTTAAGTTGTTCACTATTATCTTGTTTGAAGACTCAGCTTGCCCATTCGCTTGAGGATGCACCGGAGTAGACGTTATCATCTTGATTCCCCAACTTTTTGCAAAAGTCAGTAGGTCCTTTTGCTTATTAAACTGGGACCCATTATCACAAATAATTTCAGCTGGTACTCCAAACCTGGTCAGTATATTCCTCTTTATGAAGGATACTACTTCTTGGTCTCTAACTTGCACAAATGCTTCAGCTTCAACCCACTTAGAGAAATAATCCGTCATTGCCAGCATAAAGACTTTTCCTCCCGGAGCTTTTGGTAACTTCCCTACTATATCCATCCCCCCATTTCATGACGGCCAAGGGATCTACAGGATATAGTGGTTCAGCTGCGTTGATGCAATATGTTACTATGCCTCTGACATGCATCACATCTTCGAGCATATTCTGCAGCATCTTTTCTCATTGTTGGCCAATAATAACCTATCCTCAGCACTTTCGAAAATAATGACCTGCCCCCGGTATGGTTACCACAATCCCCTTCATGTATATCCTGAAGTACTTCTTTTGGCCTTCAGGATCCTCCAAGCATCTCAAGTATGGCCCTGCAAGAGATTTTTTATATAGAATATTATTTATGATAGTGAATCGTGATACCTTCATCCTAAATGCTTAGGATTTTCGTCTTCGAGAATATGTCCTTCTTGAGATATCTCATAATTGGATTTGTCCAGGATTTAGGATCCTCTCCAGGATACACCACTTCAGGATCTTGAATACTTGCTACTTCCTTATGCTGAGGATCCGTTGCAGGATACAGGATATGTAATATCGGTATTGGGATTCCTTCTGGTATCCTGATTGATGATCCCAAGTTTGCCAATGCGTCTGCTTCGGCGTTATCCTCTCTTGGTACCTGTTCAAGTGTAAAAACATCGAAATATCCTGCTAACTTTTTTAAGAATACCGAGGTATTCCATTAGTTTCTCACCTTGGACTGCATAGGATCCATTTAAAATGATTAGTAATTAACAAGGAATCAACATATACTTGCAAATTCTTAATATTCATATTCTTAGCCAATTCTAATCCTGCGATTAAGGCTTCGTATTCTGCCTCATTATTAGTAGCAGGGGAATTCGCATCTAACAGCCTGGGGTAATTATGTCCCCTGTGGCGATTTAGTAGTATTCCTAATCCTACTCCTCTTACATTAGATGCACCATCGGTATATAATGTCCAGGATCCTGAGGATTCTCCTAACGTTGAACTTCTAGGTCTACTCATCCTGAATGTCATACTAAAATCAGCCACAAAGTCAGCTAAAGCCTGAGACTTTATGGCATTTCTAGGTTCATATACTAAATCATAAGCACTCAACTTTACTGACCACTTAGCCATTCTGCCTGACATTTCTGGTTTCCTAAGCACATTCTTAACAGGATAATTAGTCTTAACATGAATCCTATGTGTTTAAAATAATGTCTAAGCTTTGTTGATGCCATTACTAGAGCCAGTATTAGTTTTTCTAGGTGAGAATATCTAGTTTCAGCATTTAACAAACTTTTGCTAACATAATAATAAACAGGATACTGCTGACCTTCGTGATCCTTTACGAGTACTGCACTTACTGCATTCCCTGATACTGCCAGATATAAGGATAATGGTTCACCATCCTCAGGCTTCATCAATAGAGGTGCGGTTGAGAGATACTCCTTCTAATCCTGCAGGGCTGCTTCATGCTTCTCACCCCACTCAAACTTTTATTCTTTTTCAGGATATCATAGAATTCTTTACACTTTTCCGAGGATCTTGATATGAATCTATTTAAGGCTGCCACTCGTCCTGTTAACCGTTGGACATCCTTCATATTTGAGGGAGACTTTATATTCAAGATAGCTTTGATCTGCTCCGGGCTTGCCTCTATCCCTCTTTTCGTCACCATGTATCCTAAAACTTTCCTGCCCCCACTCCAAAATGACACTTTGCAGGATTAAGTTTCATATTATACTGGTCCAGGATATCGAATGCTCCTTTAATATCCTGAAGATGATCCTCAGCTTTCTTGGATTTGACCACCATATCATCAATGTACACTTCCATGGTGTCCCCAGTTTGTCTTTAAACATCATATTCACCAATCTCTGGTACGTTGCACCTGCATTTTTTAAACCGAAAGGCATAGCAGTATAACAATAAATACCTGTTGGTGTCATGAAAGCAGTATCCTCCTGGTCCGAAGGTTCCATTTGAATCTGCTGGAATCCTGAGGATGCATCCATGAAGGTCAACATTTCATGACCAGCAGTGGCATCCACCATCGAGTCTATATGAGGCAGAGGGAATGGGTCTTTTGGACAAGCTTTGAACTGCTACCAGACCTTGTGGTGCAAGAAACCAAAGCACATACATGTATGTGTCAAGGAGAGAGGTCGGCCCAGGATATCGTGGAGGATCCGGAGCAGGATGTGAAGAAAATTATCCTAGACCAGCATAATCCCGATATTTCGGTGCTCGTGGGAACCAATATCCCTCAGAATATTGAAGAACAATTAATTAACTTTTTGAAATGCAGGATGTCAACGTTTGCATGGAAGCATGAGGATATGACAGGTGTATCTAAAGACATTATTACTCACAAGCTTGGAATTGACAGGTCGTTCAAGCCTATACAACAAAAGAGAAGGAAATTCGCCCCTGAGCGGAATGCAATTATCCAAGAGGAAGTTGAAAGATTGCTGAAGTCCAGGATGATTAGAGAAGTCAAATTCCCTAGATGGCTAGCAAATGTGGTGGTGGTTCAAAAGAAGAAATGGGAAGTGGAGAGTCTGTGTAGACTACACAGACCACACAGAAACGTTGCATCTTGTTGACTCCTTCGACATATACGGGCAGCTTTATCTCTCCCACTGTGTTCCTAGCTTCTCCGCTGAAACCGACGAGCACAGTAGACTTCGAAGTGATATCCATTGGAGACACACTCATTCTCTTCAGAGTCTCCAGTTGTATTATGTTGACGGAGCTGCCATTATCAACCAGTATCCTGCGTACAAAATGGTTAGCCACATATAAGGTTATTACCAGAGCATCATGGTGAGGATCCTGGACAGTATCCCTATTATCCGCATCAAAAGTGATCACTTTGTCAGTTGTGAGGGTAGTCATCCTGACAGGTTTGTCTCCCCTTTCGGCCTTAGCTTCCCTTGCATGTCTCTTCGCTGCTGAATACGAAGTTCCACAGATGTCGGACCCTCCTGAAATGAAGTTGATTATCTTTGCATCGGCGGGGGGTGATGCCGCTCGCTCAGGATCCTTCTCAGTATCCTGACCCTTATTCTTCTTTCTACCTAAGAGATCTTTCAAATATCCCTTGCTTAGAAGGTAGCTGATTTCTTTCCTCAGAGCAATGCAATCTTGAGTCATATGTCCAAAATCTTCGTGGAAAGCACACCATTTTGACTTGTCTTTCCAATCTGCTTTTTGTTGATTCTTTCGAGGCCACCTGGCTTTATCTCCCAAACCCTGCATAGCATACATTAGTTCAGGTATATTAACAGAAAAACAATATTCAGATAATTCAGGATATTCTTCAGGATCCTCGTCTTCAACAGCATTCACTCTCTTGTTATCATTTCTGCCATATGGCTTAGAGCGATATGGTCTATATGAGGATTCCGATTTCCTGTTAGTCGATTCATATGTTGAGGATGCATTCATCTTTTCTTGCATTTTTCTGTCATCCTCCAACCGAATATATCTTAGAGCCCTGTTCCGGGCTTCATCCAGGTTCCTGCATGGGTTCATTACAAGGTCTTGATAGAATTGAGAATCCTTTTGCAACCCCATCTTGAAAGCTTGCACAGCTGTTGCAACATCAAGATGAGGAATGTCCAGTGATTACCGGCTGAATTTGTTCACATAATCCCTAAGGGATTCCTGAGGCCCTTGTGTTATCCTGTAGAGATCACTTGTTAATTTTTCAAAGCTTCTACTACAAGAAAATTGACTATTAAATAAATTTACTAAGTGAGCAAAAGATGTAATCGAATGTGGAGGAACATTCAGGAGCCATTTCAAAGCCGATCCTGTCAAGGTTGAACCAAAACCCTTGCACAAGCAGGCTTCCTTGAGATCTGGAGGGATAGGGTTGATCTCCATCCTTTCCCTATACTGGGCAATATGCTCTTCAGGATCCGTGGTTCCGTCGTAGAGTTTCATGTTCGGAGTCTGAAATCTTTTTGGGATTTCAGCATCACATATAGGATGCATGAACCGAGATACCCTTTGGCTATCCTGGACACTTCAGGAATTGGCTGCACCACCCCAGGTACACTGGATATCATATCCTTTAATTTCTGAAGTTCCCTGATAATTCTGACGCTAACAGTTTGTGTCCTGCAAAGATCCAACACTGTTAGCGGTAATGATGCATTATTATTATTTGATATGTACCCGTTAGAGGATTTGCCCATATCCTGAAGCATATCCTGAGCTCCTCACAGTCGATATCCTGACCGAGAGGGTATTTCAGGAGTATGATTCTGAGGAAGGCTGGGCACGATATTCCCTCCTGTTATCCTCAGCATACACAGCTGAACTAAAGTTCAACACTCTGGGATGTAATGGAGTGACATTATCCCTCAGCAGATCTGCTCGAGCCATGACTTCAGAGTTGTATTCCCCTTAAAAGCATTTGGTTGTTTCCTGTTGCTGCCTCATTTGTTCCTGCACACTTCCAAACAAGGTTAGAATTTCATCGTTAGACAGCTAAAACAGGAGCAGATCCCTGACACTCCGAGTAGGGATAACATCTTGAGATTGTGTAGAGGCTGGCATCCTTGGAGGAGGCGGTGGAAGCACCAAACCCAACTGTTGCAGAAGTTGTTAGCAGACACAGTAGAAGAGCTCATGTTTGATCTTGAGGCCATTGTAAACAATGTGGCAAAAAGTTTTGAAAACAGAAAACCATTAACAATTTCACCGAGATTTTTAGTAAAGAGAGCACCACTTGCCCCACGGTGGGCGCCAAACTGTTTTGGTCAAAAATTACCGAAGCAATTAAGTGATCAATTAGTTAAGTGAGGTAGTGTGCTAAAAAGTGTGTTGAAAATATGCTGGTTATGTTCTTTGGAAAAACAGTGTTCAGGATACGGCTCAGGATATTGAGCTGTATCTACGATCAAACAATGAGCAAAAAGGTAAAGTAAATGACACGAGATGTACGAGGAAAGCCCTTGATCAATCTAGATCGCCGGCATAAAACCTCGGGAGCTGACAATCGCAGCTGCCTAGTTCTTCTTATTGCTTTAAACTTCAGGATACAGTGCAGGATATAGATCAGATCGCTAAGTGTTACAATGAATTTTGTGAAAGTTGCGAGAGAGCAAGTGTTAAGAGTGTAGAGAGTGTGATTGTGGTGTCCTAGTTGATCTGATATACCCACTATTTATAGTAACGAATTACAAACTAAAATTCCTATAAACATGGGATGCTCCGAATATTCCAATGTGAACGTTGTAGACCGAGTAATGCGGCTTCAACGGCTTCTTGTGAACGACTTGGACCGAGTCTTCAGTAGAAAAGGTCTTCATGAACGTTGCTAGCTTCTAACCCACGTACCTGCATTCAATCCGTTAGTGATCCTGAGGATACCATTCAGGATGTTACCAATATCCTGAGTCAGCATCCCGGATGTAAACAGATACAATATAAACAAGATATATATCAAGATATTTTCCAGGATATGGGCTCAGAATTTCACCCATAACACTTAGCATAAAAATTCATGCCCTAACAGATAGTATGGTGAACAAAATACTTCTTGTACATTTTTCTATCGATCTGGTCGTACCATCTTTGTGATTATTTTTTCTGTTTTGGTTATATCATTTGTTGGTTGTTCTTGCTGAACTGATTTTGCAGGTGTTTTATCGGATCTTTTTGTGGGTTGAGGAATGATGTGTTTTGAATTAGATCACTGATTTCCTTTTCAGTTTTCTGTTCTTCAATTCTTTCAAACATTGTTTCTATTCGAGTAAGTTGAACTTCTTTTTCGATTGTTTTATTTTCAGATTCCGTTTGAATTTCGGTTTGTGCAGCGTGGGCGAGTAGTATCAACTTCCACTTCATTTTCATCCACATTTGAAGACAACTGAGAAATTTTCAAATCAAAGGATGGTACCTCATCATTTTGAATTTTTTTATTTGATTTTTTTTCTTCTTCGTCAGTCTTTTTTATTATCTCCAACATTAATGATGGAGTTTCTTCGCTAAATGATGATTGTACCAATGAAGGGTTTTCAATGTGTGTTTTGCTGACTCGATGTAGGTTCATTCTCAATGATTTTTTCTAGATTGGAAGGCTGGACAACAGCTGTGTTATCTTCATTGCGTTTTGTAGCATCATGATTGCGTTTTACAATCAATGGAGTTGAAATGATTTGATTTTCGGTGTCTTCATTTTGGCTCAAATTTAGAAATCTTGATGGTGTTTCGATTAGAGTTGAATCAACATTAACTTTTCTTGTGCTTTTTAGCTTGATTGTTGAATTTTTCAATCAATGACGCCCATTCGTTTACAACGTTATGAACAACTTCACTATTTGGATATTATTCAATGATCTCATCTATGCGTGATTGGATGCTTTCAAAAACTTCTTCAAATCCTTTAAAATGATAATCCAAGGCAGACTCAACATATTCTTCATTTGATTTTTTACCTTCAATGTTCTTTATATTTTCATCGCCACTTTTTGTTGAATGAATGTCAGAAAGACCTTCACTTTGAATTTGTGATGGCATGAAATTACGCAATCGGCATTGACTGTCTACCGACAATTTATCTTTATTTCCTTTTGATGGTTTTATGAAGAATTGCCCCCCATGATCCTCCACTTTCTGTTTGTGTTTCTCAGTTTCATTGGTTTTAAGTGACTGTTTTGAACATCCTCTTGATCCTCTTGTTCAATCCAGTCTGTTGCAGCTTTAAGTAAGGTGTTTCCATCTTCTATCTTCTTCTGAGTTGATATTGATGTTTGGTTGTTCTTCAGCATCGTCTTCATCTTTTTCTTCAGGTTCATCTTGAAAAATTTCTTCGTTTTCATTCTCGGATTCAGATGGATAAACATAAAATTCATCCTCCTCATCTTTCTTTCTTTGTTTATTCTTTCTGACATTTTTTTCCTTTTTCTTTTATACATTACCAGACCTCTCCCCTCATTTTGCGCAGCAATTTCCAATTCATCTTCAAATTCCTGTAATGTTGTAGAGTCAATTTTATCTAGAGAGAACTCTTCAGTGTTTTCTTCATCGTCAAATCCTTGTTTTTTGTAAGCATATAGAATCTGTATGAATCACTGCGTTTTAAAAAAAAATACTCAATACTAATTTGTTGCGTTTTATAATATAAATCATTGTAAACAACTTACACAACTAATTTTTTGTAACTTTAAATACATTGCGTTTTACACAAACATTGCGTTTTAATAAAGCATAGTTTGAAAAAAAAATATATAAACAAGTTATTGCGTTTTATACCTTTATAAACGTTGCGTTTTAAACAAACAAACAAATAATATAAACAAGTCATTGTGTTTTGTAACTTTATATACATTGCGTTTTAATCAAACATATTTTAAACAAAGAATATAAACATGTAGCCTAAACAAGCATTCAACAAATATGTAGCAATAATGAAAGATCAGATTTCATACCGCTAACAATACAATAGGTCCATTGAAGAGCTTGTCATTTCCAGGCCATTGTCTTCTTGTACGCCTTAGAACATTCAGAATATATTCACACCAATTAAAATCCTGGGTTTTTCACTTTTCATCGATGGCAAGAATCTTTGATTAACGTTACTACTTTGCATTGCCTCTGCCATGACCGTAAAAAATATAACCAAGAAGTTTAGTTTGAACAGTCTTCCATGCTCATTTCTTGATTTTAAATATTTAATCAAGTTGGTAGCATACATTCTCTTCAAAATATCTTTGCTGAATTGACCGCGCCAGAATTTAATTATAAGATCAGTTTCTTTGGTCTCAATTTTTCCCCAATCTCTGTTTTTCCATTTGGTATTTGAAATACCTTTTGGATCAATTCAGTTGTAATCTTAATCTTTTCATCTCCTATATTTATCTCATCATTTTCAGCATCAAAGTTTTTTACCAGCCAATATCCGAATTTGCGTGGAACTGAATGCAGCTTGAATGATAGTATGCTCTCAAACCCTATTTCTCTAACAACTTTCCTTTGCTCTTTTGATAAATTTTCAATATAATCTTTTAGATTATTGGCTGCACATCTTATGTTGATTTTTTTTCCGTCGTAATCATAATATGGTTGTTGTTCTGGTTGTTCTTCTGTTTTATCTTTCCTCAATGATCTCTTTGGTTTTGATTCTGCCTTTTCCTTCTTTTGATATTTTGTCTGTTTCACTCTTGGTGGTGGATCAACAAAATCATCATCTGATACACTGAAGTGTTTTAGAAACATATATTTTTTTCATGAAATTTGTTTAATGCGTTTTATGTTACCTGAATTTACTTGTTGTTCAGAAGTATGCAGAACTATAGCTCGACTAGTATTTTCATCATTTGAAACAGAATATGTATCTTCTGAAGATTCTATCACCACTTTCTTTCTTCTCCTTTTTTGTTTTTCCTCTTGTTTTTTAACTTTAAACAGAATAATGAAACAATGTCAATTAACAAATTTATGATAAAACGCATTAGCTAATACTATAAAGATAAAAAGCAGTAATTCACAGTTTTAAGATAAAACGCATACTTTACATCATATTAAATTTAACAAAGCAAATTAACGTTACATAATCTCGTTTTGTTTTTTTATGATATTTTAATATAAAACGCATTAGTCAAGAAAAAAAAGCATTTGATACCGTATTATGATAAAACGCAATAGTTAACAACACATGTATCTCAGCAAATTCAAAGATAAAACGCAATGTTTTAAAATTCGATTACAATTATCATAATAATAATCTCTTTGTTTCTGCAAATTTATTAAGATAAAACGCATTAGTTCACAATATATAAATCCCATAAAAAGCATTAGCACCCTAGGTCATAGTTTTAACATAAAACGCAATGCAGTCTCTAATAACAAACCTAATTAAGCAATTCAATGATAAGATAGGGATAAGATATCACTCATTAACAATTTTTGGGAAGGGATATGATATATTAGGTCTATTGCACTTCATAAAACGTAACTTGAATTCAATTAAAAAGCAAAAATACATAAAATTACCATTGTCTGAAATCTCTTTGCGTTTTCTACTACTTTGTTGTTTCATTGTTGATTTTTGGCTAATATTTACTTGTTGATCTATGTTCTCTTCAACTGATGATGTTTTTGGCTTCTTTGATGATTTAGGGTTTTGAGAGACGGATTTCTTTTCAGTAAGTCGGAGGTAAACCTTCAAATTATCTCTCGACGATGCCATGAACTTCAATGGAGTATGATTTTCTCAAATTTCTGTATGTACGTAATGAACTTTTTTTCGAAGCGTTTCTGTGTATATTCAACGGCGGTTATTTTGGAATTTGACAATAATACCCTTGAAAGCCCGGAGAGCGTGTTTAAATGACAGTTTTTAATTTGATTTTAATCTAGACCGTAGATTGTGCAATTGGACGATCATGATTGCTTCCTATGCTTCCTAGCGAAATAAACTTCCTATCATATCTCCACCCTAGTCATTAAAATTATAATTGCTCAAACATATTGTCAAAACCATAAATTTAAAATAAAAGGTATATCGTTCAAACAACAAATCAAGAAAATATGCATTAACATAAATTAAAAATAGAATTGCTAAACATAAGCTTAAGCTTCACCCTAATCATCATCCCTTCTTGCTTCTATTCTTCTACATTTACTTTTTCTCTCATTTGGATAACACTTTTGGCTCTATTACCTTGAAGTTGATCTTCTCCAAAAGTATCATATGATTCTTCATAGTGATAAGGCCTTTTTCTCCTTCATTGACAAACAATTCATGATTCTTTGAATATACTAACACTAAAATTAAAAATCAAATCTAACACATAACATGTAGTATAAAATATAATTTATAACATAAATTTCTAATGTAAGAATCTGATGAAACGCTGGATAATACTAGACTATTCCAGCTGATCGTCTTGTGTGAAGTGGTTCAACCCAAAAACAATAAAGAGAACAAAAGAAATAGGACTCATCTTCACCTCTTCTCCTTATACTTTTACAAATTTTAGCTTTTTAATTATGAAACCTATAACCGTAATGTTTCATGATCAAATTTAATACAAAGTATCAATGCTATATACAAAGGAATCATAAGGCATTGGTTGAGTCTTTCACATAAAAATTTCTCGAAGCATAACATCAACTTTACGCAATCCTTTCAACTTATTTCTAACTGAGTACGATATATAGACATACATCCTCATGACAAACTCTATTTTGAAGGATCCTCAATTATGTTTAAAAAAGTATTATATGTGCCAGTGAGATTTGGTTAATAATTTAAACGGTTTTAAAGAAAGGTTGTATAAAATACAATTTCCAAAAAACCACAAGGCCTCATTACAATGCTTTCGTGCGTTTTATTGTTAAAAGTACTAAAACATCATTTACTTTGATTCCAATATTCGTAAATCATAATGGCTAAATATTTTCAATGTGAACATAACATAAAATACCTTGACCTACCGTTAACTCTCCATTCCAATTATTCTAATACAATACTCCATCATTGTAACACCTCGTAAAACACGTCCAATGATGTATTGACACGTGTAATAAACCCTAATAAAGTCAAACATTGAATTTAAGGGACTAATTTTTTTCGAAAAATCGAAAACTTTGATTATGAAAGGACTGGAAGTGTTAGCATACCTAAAATAAGTTTCTAAATAACCTCTTATGATATTTATATTCACAAATGAGCCACTTGATGATCGAGTGTAGCCGTTTGCGTAATTAATTGAAAGTTTGCGCAATAAAGGGTTAAAAGCGTCAACATGTTAATTCTTACCTCTGAGTGACCTTTTAACAAACCAGGAGCTTCAGGATATTTGATTATACTCTCGGGAATGCCAATTATTGGCCGACTAAGATTTTTATGCCTATAAGTAAGGTTACACGCAACTTTGCAAATTAGAGGGACTAAAAGTGTCAATATGTTTAATTATACCTCTGAATGACCTATTAGCGAACCCAAAGCATCGTAATGTTTAATGATATTCTCAGGAATGCCTAATATGGATTAGATGAGGCTTCGACGCTATTAAGCGATGAAATGCGCAAGTTTGCGCATTAGAGGGACCTAAAGCGCCAACTTTTGAATCTACGCCTTTTGGTGACCATTTAAGCGAACGAGAGTGTAGCAATAATTAAACTCATGCTTAAGAATTCCCATTATGGGCCATGGATGGCTTGGATGTCAGTAAACGACATTTCGCGCTACTTTGTGCGATTAAAGGACTATTTGCGTCAAACTGCAAAAGTATGCCGATTCGTATGGTATCGGACCTTCCGGATTATGACCATGAGTTAAACATGCCCTAATTATCCTTTATATAGCTTACATATAGGCTTAGAGGTGTTTGGTGCGCATAAATAAACTTTTAAGTCATGCAGGGACTAAAAGTGTCAAAAAGTGCACAAGTTTGCATTTTCGCGCATATCTTGCATTCTGAATATATCCGGACACCCAAAAATTTATGTAACCACTAAAATATTTTATTTTAGTGTTCGGCATGATAAAATTTCATTTGTCGCGTCATTTGGATCGTTTTTCGCGTCCGTTCGTGTTTCGTCGTAATTAGACGAACAACGTGACCATACAGCCAAACGAACCGACATCCGACATGTTTTCAAGAATGTTTCATGTCCCCCATGTTTAGGCATCATGGTAGAGCCTTGAAGTGAGAATAACAGGCCTTATACGTGTCAGAAAAGCCTTTTAAACATGATCAGGGACTGAATATGTATATATGCCAAACTGTGGACTGAACTTCAAGTTCAGGCGGGCCACGTAGGCCTCCTTGGGCCTCCTACGTGGGCTGCGTGAAACAGAACAGCTGCAAACAGCCTATTTGTTGCTGGTTTTTGTTCAAGCCGGCTTCCATACTCACATTTCTTCAATCTAGGGGCTGCCCACAGAAATATAAGACTTCTTAAGACCTGTCATGATCTTAATATAACCTCTCGACACATGTCTCGATCCTACGAGGTCCCGAAAAGTATATAAGGAGGTGGGTTTTCACTTTCACCTCACACCTCCATTCCTTTCTGCTTTGGCTCTCTGAATTCAAGGGGATCCTGATCATATTAGGAACCTCCTTCAGCCCATAGGACTTCTTGTAAGTGTCCCTTCGTGCTTAGTTAATATTATTTAGCGTTATAGCCGAAAAGTCAAGCGTTTTTTATAAACGCTTTGACTTTTAAACGGTTGAGCCATTGTTCCCAACGAACATGGCTACGTGACCGTAATTAGGTAGGTGTTAAACCCTCAAAAGGGCACCTCGTAATTACACGTTTACTTAGTTAAATTGTCGGGTCAAATAAAAGTCAAATGAGTTAGTTTTAAATAAAATTCATAACTATTAATATAGAAGCCATAAAATCAGTTTTTCTCACTTTAATAACTTGGTAAATATTAGTTGAACATGTCTAAGCGTGATTCAACCGACAATTCTAAGTATAGGCTCGGTTCGGAACCGAAAATCGCAAAAGTTGACTTTTGCTTTGACTTTTAGTTATGACCCGATTTGGCTTAGTTTAGATATGCCTTAGGATTCCTTTAGGACCATGTTATAGGTTAGTGTAACCCTCTGAGGTTAAACAACTTGGTTCCTTAGTTATCCGATTCATATGCATGTTTCCGTTAAATGCCTAAATGTTGACTATTATGCCCTTTTAACCTTTAAACGAGATTTTTGAAAATGTGAGAGGATAGAAACCTTCATTACCGAATTATAAACTTGTCCCTAAAATTTGACATCATTTTGAGGTCTAGATTAGGAGTTATGCTCATTAGCGTAAATGAAAAGCTTTTTATTTATTAAACGGCATAATTAGCGTATATCCTATCTAAACCCAATTTTTGATACCAAACTTTTTATCTACTGATATAAAATAATATTTTGGGATTTTTAAAGATTTTTATTTATTTTTAGGCTGAGCATAACATAGGGTCCTAGTTTTATTCGGTAATTGTCGGTTTTGCCCTTTTGGCCTATAAAATGAGTTTTACAAATCATTTTGATACCAAACCTTTTTCTACTGATTTTATATGATAAATAAAACATTTTAAGCTTTCTGGAATGATAAAAATATCAGCTTTTCTTATAAAACCCGGAAATCGCTTAAAATCTCCTTTTTACGCGTTTTAACTCATAGTATAAGTTAAAACTATTTTTAACATATAAGGTTTGATACCTACTGATGTTTTAAGTAAATTTTCATAATTAAATAGTAGGAAAAAGTTTTAAACTCAGAATTCTAAATTTTGACCTTTAAAGCTTATGTGAAATTACCAAAATGCCCCTTCGGTGCATAGTTTGGTTATAATTAATAAATTTCACATATATGTAATACCATAATGATATAACTTGTTAAAGTAAGTATTTTTACTAATTATATCAGACCTGAAATTCAGATTAATATATAAACTCTCTTATAACCTTTAAAATGACCAAAATACCCCTACGGGGCATAAATTGGTTTTAAATTCGTTTTGGGCATATTGGAAGGTATCCTACTGATATCACAACATATTTAGGGCATATTAACTTAGTAAACCTGTTCATGACTCTTGTGGTTACCCGTTACGCACTTTTCGCGTTCGGATCGGCTTATGTAACTAGTTTGCATAAATTAGCCGAAACGGGTCAAACCTTATCATTTTTATCTCAAAATCCAGAATGTGTTTAGTTTACCCATATTAAACAAGTATACAAGTTTGTCGGGTCTGAACCACGTTCTAATCCGGTCTTCGCATAATCATGCGTTTTGAACCGTATCTCCTTTTTAAAAACTAACCGGTTTAAGTTTAGGCTTAATTAAAGACCCGTTACGAATCTAATAGGTTATTAAAAACCTTCGTTCCAGATTTAGGAGCCCAGTAAAAGCTATATGTACTTGCTGATTTGATATACGGCTGGGATTGAATTTATATTTAGCTCAGGTAAATACTTTTAACTTATTTTCCCTTATACGGGCTTGGGGTACGGTATATAAAATACCGCTTGGTCGGGCATTGAATAGTTGATCGTATGAAGGTTAATTTATTGATATGACCCGTTTAAATTGTTTTGTTTGCTTAAAGCCTTTGGGGGTTTAATGACCATGTCCCGGATATCCTTGGCATCATTTATTGAATGGCCACGACCTTAGCACGGGGTGTAGGCGTACACCCGCCTGTGCATATATAAATAATAAGGTATAACCACCGGTTACGAGAATAACTCGCCGCGGGACTATACCATTTGGTGTGTCTATTAATCTTTAACCCGGTATTCAACCCGGGCTACTGAACGTATAACGAACATGTAATTCTTTTACAAGTTTATATATAAATAATTATCCCAAGTTATAAAAAGTTTTGTGCCATGTGCATTCAAATCAATTTTCTTAAACGTTTTCAAAATGAGTCAGTTAAATTGTATTTACCAGTGTAAACTGACGTATTTTCCCAAAAAGGCTAAGTGCAGGTACTAATCGAAATAGGCTGGCCTCTCCTAGCATCAAATAAAAGTCTCGCAAGCTTAGATGCCTTAAAGTCTGTTGAACAAAGTTTCTTTTTATCTTTTGATCCTCCTGTGGATCTTTTACAACCGTATTTGTAATACTTGATATTACTCTTTATCGGATTGTAATATATTTATCTTTTGCTTCCGCTGTGCATTTAAATTGTGTTGTTTGACTATGATGATATCAACTACGTCACGATACTCCCCACCGGGCCCACTGGTAATACGTGAAAATATCGGGGTGTGACACGTTGGTATCAGAGCCAACATTGAGTGAATTAAACACTAGCCTTTTATGTTAATCTCAATGACGCAGTAGCACATTCCTTAGACCTTCTGAGTCTAGACTTAACATAGGAATACTCTCATCTCTATTCGGAGAATTATTGCTTTCAATTCTATATATTTTTAATATGTCGCCAAGCAAAGAAGCCGTAATGGAAATTCTCCCCATTTGAAGCCTAGGAAAGGCCGAGCTTCGTACTGCGACTAGGATTAACGTGCAACCAAGGAGAAAACATTCAGAAATAAAATGAAGAAGAAACTCCTTTTGCTGAAGATTGTTTCCTTAGTAGTCCTTATAAGGACATATTTATCTTTTAGTCCCTTCAAGGACAACATTATTCCTTTCAAAGTCCCGTTCAGGGCAATTCTGTACCTCTTTTAAAATCATTGGAATACTTTATCAAAATTTCATTTTATTAATATATATGAATATAATATATGAAATAAATGAAAAGTATCATTCCTTTTATAAGATCTGCCATTATAATAAAATGGCAAAATCTAAAAAGGACAAGACCTAGCCCATGTGTCATCCTAAGACAAGGCCAAGATGGTAGTCCCTCAATTAGATTCAGATCCTTATTAATATCTCAATTTAGGATTGTTCTGCGTTAAATATTAAAAAGAATCTTAAAAGTAAAACCTAGCTTAGATGTCATTGCAGACATGGCCAAGATGGTAAAACCTATTCAAAAGATTCAAATCCTTGTTAACATCTGTAAACATGTTAACATTCCTGGCAAATGCGATTCGATAAAATCGCATAAATCATCCTTATACTGGATTCTCTCGAAATCCTTTCTTATTTTGTGAATTAAGCATACATTAGGGATGTAATGCTTACGGGCCATATTCATTGTCATATAAGACAAACGACAGTCGTAGCCTACAACTCCCTGTCAAGAAAAGGCAATGAACAACGTTCAAGCCTAAATACCTTGATTCTACAAAATCATGGTTTATAATTTAAAGTTGCCCTTGTGACTTGGCCTTTTTGTGCCATAGTTATATTTTAATTAAATCTAGGATAATTATAATGAAAATCCTGAATAAAATAAATATCATTCCTTTCCTGCCAATATACATATTAAAAGAGAATCTTAAAAGGTATAACCTAGCTTGAATGTCATTAAAGACCTAGCTATGATGGTAAGACCTGTTTAAAAGAAATTCAGATCCTTATTAACATCTGAAAACATGTTAACACTCCTGACAACAGTGATGCGATAAAATCACACTTGTCATCTTTATATTAGGATTTTTCCAAACCCCTTAATTAGCATAAATGATCAATAGGAATCATGGCTAATAAACGTCGAACATGATGAATACATCAAAACACTCATTTGAAATATATGCCTACGGGCAAATATATGTACATAGAAAAGATAGTATTATTTCATAACTTTTTGTCAAGACAATGAACTATGAAATTTCCGATCCAAAGGAATCATTGATTATGTTTTAAAATTTCCCTAGTGACAAGGCATCTGTGCCATCAAAAGTCCTTTGGAACAGGCCTTGTGCTATATAAAATGTCGGTACGACATTGACAGTCGTGACTTATGTCCCCTGTCTAATAAATATGAAGGATTATATTCCATTTAAACGCCAAGGATGGGTTATTTAAAAACCTAGGCAAAACATAATCAAATAAATTAAATACTATCTATTGGCCTATATGGTTTATTTGCACCATGGCTATTTAATCATCAAATTCGACAATTCACTATATAATTAAACAAATTATTACTACTTGGTTTGTAGCCTTCAAAGCTTCACCATGGCTGACTCCTCTGAAGCTCACAATCATCCAGTTGACCAGAATAATGATGCAAGACTGAACTTAACGGGCATCGAGTTGCAGGCTATGATAGATACAGCCGTAAACAACGCCGTGGACCGTGTATTAAAGGATCATAAGCGAAAGTGCGATAATACCCCAAATAAGGGTTACAAAAAGGGTAAGACCGGTTCAAACTATAACCAGTCCAAGCCAAAGGAGGCAAAACCCAAATGTAAAACCTGCGGGAAGAAGCACTTCGAAAAATGTTTCTATGAACACACCAGGGGATGTGTCATCTGTAAAGAGATGGATCACAAGACCCATGAATGCAAGGACTTGAAGGACACCATGTTACACCCCGACCACGTAAAACAACAAAACGTGGCGGAAACGTCGGGGAGTGTTGTAACAGAATCATTGTTTCACAACCATGGATTAAACAGTTTTGTTTTATTGCATTATTGAACTAAATGTTTTGATACAAATTAGATAAATACAACTATTATCTTTCAAGTTTTAAAGTCGCTAAGACCTTGTCCATTCCTATGTGAGAGTACACCAATATCATCATCAAGCATCATCAACTATTGTACCTGAAACACATGTGAAAATAGGTACGTCAGCATAAAAATGCCGGCGAGTACATAGGTTTTGTATGAGTTCCAGATTCATGGCTCGTTTTACATGTTGCAATACTTATTTAAAACCTTGTTTTGAAAAGTATAGTATTGCGACATAATTAACCAACTCAAATCAAATTGGTTACAGTTTATAAAATCCCGTAGCCATGATTCTTACCTCCAAAACATTTGTTTAATTAAATCCAGATTGTAAATCGTTTTTGGAATAAAAACTCAAAAAGTATATATATATCGTGGGAAAAATACCTTGTAATATAACTTTGTTTTGTTAACCATTGCCCAAGTGATCTAGATAACGCAACGATATATAATGTGTTAAAAGCACTTATATATAGGAAATACCAGCGGCATATCCACCATGCTTTTAACACATTACACCCGCCCCGTTACCTAATCACTTCCCTAACCCAACGGTTCAAACGGATTTCAAACGGTTCATGTCAATCAACGGTTACAAACGGTTCACATAGTCAAGTAATCACAAACGGTTCACATAATCAAACGGTTACAAACGGTTAACATAATCCAATGGTTACAAACGGTTCACATAGTTAAGTGATCACAAACGGTTCACATAATCAATCGGTTACAAACGGTTAACATAATCCAATGGTTACAAATGGTTCACATAGTCAAGTGATCACAAACAGTTCACAGGATCAAACGGTTACAACTGTTCAAAATGTAAAACAATGTGTCCATATGCTGGATGAGCATATGCGACAAAATGGAATATACGGAAATCAATATGCTAGCATGTTGAACATACATAGCAAAACATAATGAAATCATGTACTAATAGTGTACTATTGAACATAGTAAGTATATGATATAAAAACATGGGAAACATGAAAGTATCAAGTAGGCACATGTGTTCCACCCCAAAACAGTTTGAAGATAGTAAAAGAGGGGACTATGTACTCACTTGAGGGTGCTTAGAAGTCTTGGACAACAACCAAGCAAAGCTAGAGGGATCACGGAATCAAACGGCACCCTATATAGGTAACTATGTAAATAACCGGACCTAAATCGGGAGATCGGATAGAATGTGGTTTTGTAAACCAAATGAGTGTTGGAACTCATGTGATATGGTTTAACAAAGCCTACATCCTAAAAGGAAACCAAACCTAAGTGCTTTCGACCCGTTACGACCCGTTTAGGTAGCTTACGCTACTTTAACGCGTCGTTCGCATAAAACGCGTTCGAGACGTCTAACTAGTCCTATGACAAGTATTATATGCCTAAACATGTTTAATTATGTTGTATAATCAGTTAGGTGACAAATGTTTAGGTTACATATGCTTAAAATCCAATTATGCATGAAAAGGGCATTTTGGTCATTTACCTAAGGCATATAATCTACCTATCATACAACTACTTAAACTAGGTGACCATAAGGTATAACCTCGGAAGGTTATTCCCTATAAAACTATGGTCACTAAACATGCTTGGTCGGATCCTAATGATCGACCAAACGGGTCGAGTTCGAAAGTCTAAGCGGTGGTTTAGACCGCTTGACTTACGACTCTAAACAAGCACTAAACTAAAAGTGACGAGCTAAGCATGTTAAAACATGCTTAACTAAGTTAGAAAACGGGTTTTGATATCAAAACAAAGTGTTTCGATACCAAGAGTAGTTTGGTTGCAAAATACGCTTAATGCGCATTTTGACCGAAACTACGACTCGTCACTACGCCTAGTCAACGTGGTAATCAGTAGGTATAGTCACTAAGGACTATAACCATCGTGATTACGCTCACGTTGCGAAGTTCAAATGAACTTCTCGTTGACCATCTCGTGGTCAAAGCTGAAAGTCAAACAAAGTTTGACTTTCGAGCTAGGAAAACAATAAAAGAATGAAAGAGGACTTACAAAGGGTCCAAAAAGATTTGGTTCCAAGTATTCTCAGGTAGGAAGTGAAATATCACAACCACTTAGAGAAATCTCAGACCAAATGCAAGGAAAAAGAAATGAAAGCATGGCCTATATATAGTTTTCGCAAAACCGTTAGGATCATTTCTTGGAGAAGAGGGCATGATCCAAGCCATACAAGTGTTAAGGACTGCTTGGGGGACTTGTTCCCCACACAAACCAGCCCATAGCATGAAAAACCATTGATCAAAACCATCAAAATCGAACTGAATGACCAGATTCAATGTTTCTGTCTGATAGGCTCATGCGCCCCGCATAAGAATAAGGCTTGGGTTTACGCGGGCCGCCTGGCCATGTTTGACAGATTGACAGTTTCAGTCCTTGCAGCTTAGAAACTTGCATTTCGGCTCATTTTTGACACGTTTAAGCCCCGTTAACCTCATTTCAAGGCTCTAAAATGAAGTTAAAGTATTGGGAAGTCAAAACATGCTCAAAAATATCTCGGATGTCGGTTCGTTTGGTCGTACGGTTGCGTTGTTCGGTTAAATACGACGGAAGTCGTAACGAACGCAAAAAACGATCCAAATTGAGCGACAAAGGGAATTTTATCATGCCAATCAATAAAATATAATATTTTAATGATTACATAAATTTTTGGAAGTTCGGATATATTCAGAACGTAAGATATGCGCGAAAATACAAACTTGTGCACTTTTTGACGCTTTTAGTCCCTGAATGAGCATAAAGTTTATTTTAGCACACCGAACCCCTCAAAGCCTATTTCTAAGCTATGTAAAGGATATTTAAGGTGTGTTTAACTTACGGTCAAGTTCCGGATTGTTCATTACAGTACAAATAGGCATACTTTCGCAGTTTGTCGAATTTAGTCCCTGTAAGCGAATAAACTTGATTTCGGCATACCAAACCATCCAAAACTTATTTCTAAGTTATGTAAAGGTTATTTAAGGTATGTTAAGCCTATGTCACTGTTCCGGAGTGTTTGTTGCATTAAACTGGCTATATTTACGCATCAGATCGCCTATAACCTTCCAGAAAGCGATTTAAAGCCTGAAATCGAACAAGAATTGATATGTGCAAATGATACACATATTTTCACAAATCCCAAGTATGAAACACAAAATTTCATTGGTTTGGCATTTTTTTGACGGTCACAGTGACACAGGTGTCACAGCCTTCCCTACTTTAGGAAATTTCGTCCCGAAATTTATTCGTAGGAGTCTGTCTGTGACTTTGTGTCAAATAACCCCTAGAGGTATGCAAAGCATAATCCTATCGTTTCCTCAACAGACATTCTTCAGAAATGAAAATGAATGGACGGAGTTATTTTCAATAGATGCTTCCTAAGAAACAGAAATGAAAAGGATAATCAAACGGATATTTATTTCCTTCAACGGATATTCTTCAGAAACGAAAATGAACAAACGGAGTCATTTTCAACAGATGCTTCCTCAGAATCGGAAATGAAAAGGATAATCAAATGGATATTCATTTCCTTCAACGGATATTCTTCAGAAACGAAAATGAACAAACGGAGTCATTTTCAACAGATGCTTCCTCAGAATCGGAAATGAAAAGGATAATCAAACGGATATTCATTTCCTTCAACGGATATTCTTTAGAAACGAAAATGAACACACCACATGCTATGGTTGTGGCGAGAAGGGGCACATAAAGAATCACTGCCCAAAGAAGGCGACTAAAGGGAAAGGCACTTTAGATTCACAAGCTAAGCCTTGTGGAATTTGTAATAAGGAAGGGCACAAGACTTTGGATTGCCAAGACATAAAGGACGCAACCTGCTATGGTTGCAATGAAAAAGGGCACATCAAAACTAATTTCCCAAATAAAACCAAGAAGCATGGGGAGGCTAAGAAGACCAAAGCTGGAGGCTCTCAAATGAATGCTCAAGAGGCCGTTCAGGATGACAATGTCACAACAGGTACTTTCCTTATCAAAGACGTTTATGCTAGAGTATCATTTGATTTAAGTGCAGATAAGTATTGTGTAGACAATAGATTTTGTAAATTATTAAATCTGCCTGTTAAAACTCTAAGCGTTAAGTATGAAGTAGAATTGGCCGATGGTACCTCAGAGACTGCTTCAGCAATATTAGATGGATGTTTTATATCCATTAGGATTCATTTTTTTCCGCTGGCCTTGTTTCCGTTAAAATTAAAGGGACTCGATATAGTGATAGGAATGGATTGGTCGTGTTATAACCAAGACCATACTATGTGATAAGAAGCAAGTAGTTATCAAGACTCCTTATGGTGAGCCTTTGACAATTCAAGGAGACACATGGTACGGATTGCCTAAGCACTTGTTGAATTTGGTATTTAATAAGCTTCGAGTATGGAAAACTCAGAAGAGACAAACTGTCAAAACACCCATTCCCTCCTGGTAAAATCCCGGGAACGGGCGGCCGTGGCCGTTTCTAGTGGTATCTTGTTATTATCAAATTTGGCAGCGGAATTTTCATCAGGACCGTAGTTAGGAAATATTTAATGAGAGTAAAATACCACATTTCCATAACATTAAACACATGGGTAAAACCCAAGTTTTCAATACACACATTTCATAGGAATAAATCCTATTTTTATTTAAGAAAACATCTATTTCTTTTTAGGTAACTTTATTGCCACTTTTCCAAGCCTTCAGTGTTGTCCAGCTGGCTTCTAATTGGCTTTCACATTGTGTTACCTGAAACGCGTTTTAAAAACATTTTGTCAGTGGGAAATACTGGTGAGTGAATCCCAGTTTAATCAAGTTTAAATAAAAAGTCACAGTGTACAGTATTGAGGGCTCATCCGCAATTACATTTGTTTCCAAGATATAACAATTATCACCCGTTGGTATTGTCAGACCTGACTTGTGGAAATGTTACTCCTTGACCAGGTGGTAACAAATTTTGTATACAAAACCTCAACATACCCACGATAATTGTATTCTTACAAATACTCAATAACTGCTATTCGCATGGAAAAGTATGTAAGGTTTTGTAAAAACAATTAACAAAAAGAGGATTACTCACATTGCTGTTTTAGGGTTTCCAGTAAGGATTTCCTGGGAATAATCTATAAATTACACAAATGCACGTGTGTTAGTATAATAACCCATTTTAACATTAGTAATACCCTCCCCGAGACGGCATTCCAACGACTACGTTGGGCAGAACCACGACAGCCGTTACGGAACCCTAGATCAATCGGGCAGAGTATCTAATACGTCTCCAGGGGTTATGATACTTACATCGTAGCAGAACCTCGCTATTTAGGGGGTATAATACCAACGTATAATAAGCCTACTATCAGAAATTGAGATTGAGAAAGAAATTTTGAATGATTTCGACTGAGATCCGAGGCCATCTATTTATAGTTGCTGAATCTGGTCCTCACGCGGCCCGCGTAACATACAGGCAAGGCCTACGCGGCCCGCGTTGACTCCGGGTCAACGTGTAGCTCGTCCAGATCAGCTAGTAGGCTCGACATGATGATGACACGTGTCATCACCGGGCTGTGCCACCATTTTTGACTCTCGCGGCCCGCGTAAACTAATTAGGGGACTTACGCGGCCCGCCTGAACTTACTAAAATCAACGAAATCAGGTCTAAACCTTGATACCGCCAGCTTAAGGTTGGGGTGGGGTCCTACGCGGCCCGCCTCAGCTTAATTAAACTTGTTTTTAATTTATTTTTAATGCTATATTGTATTTCGGGCTCGGTTTTCACATACTGGGTATATTTAAAGACATATTAAGACATTTTAAAATATAATAGGGTGTCGGAAATATGCAAGAGTGTCGGTTTATGTTGGGATTGTTATATCCTCCCCACCTTGTTTTAGAGCTCGTCCTCGAGATCTACAGGAACAAATGTGGATATTTCTTTTGCATTTCTGATTCAAGTTCCCATGTGTATTCAGGTCCTCTTTTAGAGTCCCACTTCACTTTGACCAGAACTAATCTTTTATGCTTGAGATTCTTGACTTTCCTGTCTTCGACCTGTAGAGGCCTCTCTATAAATTTGAGTTGTTCATTTACCTTTATATCCTTAAGAGGCACTACGAGTGATTCATCAGCTAGGCACATTTTGAGATTAGATACATGAAATACATCATGTATTCCTGCCATTTCCTCTGGCAGTTGTAGCTGATAGGCTACAGGTCCTATTCTTCTAATAATATTAAAAGGTCCAACATACCTGGGACTTAGCTTCCCTCTTTTGATGAATCTTACCACTCCTTTCCAAGGAGAGACTTTTAACAATACTTTGTCACCTATCTGAAATTCTAACGGCTTACGTCTGTTATCAGCATAGCTCTTCTATCGATCACGTGCTGCTTTCAGTCGTTCCTTGACTTGAATGATCTTGTCAGTTGTTTCTTGCACTATCTCAGGTCCAGATAGTTGTTTTTCTCTAATTTCTGCCCAACAGACTTGGGTTCTGCACTTTCGTCCATAAAGTGCTTCGAATGGTGCAACATTGATACTTGTGTGATAACTGTTATTATAAGAAAATTCTATTAAAGGTAAGTGATTATCCCAATTACCTCCGAAATCAATTAGACAAGCTCTAAGCATGTCCTCCATTGTCTGAATTGTCCTTTCGCTTTGTCCGTCCGTTTGAGGATGATAAGCTGTGCTTATATTCAACTTGGTTCCCATTGCTTTTTGGAAACTTGTCCAAAAATGAGAGGTAAAACGGCTACCCCTATCAGATACAATTGATAAAGGTATTCCATGTAATGAAACAATTTCATTTACATACAATTTGGCTAATTGTTCCATACTAAAAGTTTCCTTCATTGGTAAGAAATGAGCTGACTTAGTTAGCCTATCTACAATCACCCAGATTGTATCATTACCTTTTCTTGTTTTGGGTGTTGGTGCATACGTCTGTCGACTTTGTCTTGTATCGAGTCTTGTGTGTATTTAGATAGATCAGGGCACGTAGTACGAGAAAGTGTCAAAAATAGGTTTAAAGGTAATTTCGAACGAAATTACATGATTAGTAATTCCACACGAAATTACAAGGTAATTTCGTACGAAATCTAATTTCGCATGAACCTTGATTTCGTTTGTGACAATTCCGTGCGAAATTACTAGGCCTATATATAGTGGTGCCTTGATTTCGTTTGAGTTATCTTAACTTTCCGGTTTCAGTGCCGAACTGCTGCCGAAGTGTCGTCTCCCTGTAAAACGTTGTCAAATCAATCAAATGACAGTTTAAAGTGTATATCTAGCCGAATTGACTTTATACGTCTGTTTCCGCCTTTCGTATCAAGCAAAAACTCTTCTGATCGACTCGTTCGGGTCAGAAAACGATCCTACAAGTGGTATCAGAACTCAGGAGGAAGAGTTCATACCAATTCAACTGCAAAATCTGATTTCTACACCTTCTTTTTCACAATTAACAAGTTTTCTTTGTCAAAATGTCTTGAATTTCACATATTATATGCGCAATAGTGTTTTAACAAACCCTTGAAAGTTTCAGATCTTAAAACGGCTTAAAACTTGATCAATTTGACAAAATTCACCTCGAGATGATGACATCAGCATAATTTCGCACGAAATTAGGGTTTAATTTCGCACGAAATTACCTTATTTCGCTTCAGATTGGAATTTCGTTTGAGAGATTCACACGAAATTAGTGTTTTCGCTTCAAGTTGTATATTCGTTTGATAATTTCGCACGAAATTACATATTTCGTTTGAAAAAGTGCTACTTCACACGAAATTAGGGTATTTCGCGCCAAAGCTGTAATTTCGTTTGAGCTGGTTAATTTCACTTTAAAGAGTATTTCGTTTGAGGATAATTTCACTTGAAACTGACTGTTTGTGAAATTTTGAAAACCGAAACATGGAAGAGGAATATTATAACGCCTTTGCTACTCCGATTACCATTACTCAGCAAGCAATGTTGGAAAATGAAACGGGGACTATGCAAAAACCGCCTAAGCTCATGAACATCGAGGAGTATAAAGGATGGGAAGAACGTTTCGAAAACTGGGTCCAAGCAAATTACTTGGATGCTTGGGAATGCGTTGAAATGAAATATGTTAGACCGATGAATGATGATGAAGAGGAGATTGGTATTAAAGATCTTAGTGGATGAGAAAAAGAAATACAAAAACGAGAAAATGATGATCAGTTTACTACAACAAGCTATTAAAGAAGATATCTTGGTTTTGTTGCAGCACAATGGAAGTGCATACTCAATTTGGAAAGCATTAAAATCAAAGTTTGTTGGAAGTCAAGAGATGGTTAAGAACAAAAAATCACTTCTGAAAAAAGAGTTTGATCTATTTCGGGGTTTAAGAACTGAAAGTACTAAGCAGATCATTGAAAGATATTGCAATCTAGTAATGAACATGAAGAGATTGAGCATCACAAAAGACAATGAAGAGTTGATTGAAAAGTTGGCTGATGCGTTGCCACATGAAACTTGGGGCACGTACCTTATGATGTTAAGGAATAAAAATGGGTTTAACTCGTTAACATTGAGTAAGTTCATTGAAAAAATTGAAGCTCAAGAGATGGAACAACGGAAGATCTCAAGAATGAAAGATTTTGATGGTGAACAAGATATTGGTCTTTATTACAAAGGAGGTGTCAGTGATAAAACAAACATGTCACCAAAAGTTGAAACTGCTTTCAATGCTAAAAGTTCTCCGAGTGGGTCTTCTAAAGGATCAAACAGCAAAACGAGTTTTTCGTCATATCTGTTATTTGATCCAAATGTGTCAGCAACCAAGAATGGCAGGAAGTTACAATGCAACATTGTATTGAATCTTGAGAATGATCAGGATTACTCAGAAGAAGTTGCAAAAAGTCACATGTCTTTGTTGGGAACTGTTTTAGAGTCATATGAGAGTTTAGTTGCAGGTCGGATCGGGAATCCAATGTTGACAAAAGAGGATTACGATTAGACTGATGCTGAGGAGATGGAGTTGATGCATATAAAGTGGTGTTTGGCAAGTGTGTTGAGGAGAGCTAAAAAGTTTAAACAAATTACGGGAAGAGATGATTTCCGTGATGCAAATGTTTCTACTTTAGGTTTTGATAAATCTAAAGTTACTTGTTTTCGTTGCAGGGAAAAAGGACACTTCAAGAGGGAGTGCACAAACCGCAAAGCAAGTGGAGCTCAAAATCCGTTCAACAACAATGACTACTATCGAAAAGCAATTTATCATCAAGTTGCTCAACAACAACAACCACAAACTACTCATGCCAGGAAGGAGATTGAAGAGTCATCAAAGAGAGCTTGTTTGGTGAATCAAGAAGATAAGAAACCATCAAAAGGTTTCGGTTGGGATAAATATATTTCAGCTGACAATAAGGCATGTCTGATAGATCAAGCTGATGAAAAGTTACCAGAAGGTTTTAGTTAGGAAAACTTTAGCTGGGATAATTATTGTCCGGAAAAGGAGATTCTGCAAGCCAAAGCTTTTGTTGCTAGAGTTGCTGAAGATAGTGATAATGATAATGACTATTATGCAAAAAGAATGGAAGAGCATTTGAGAAAGATGGAAGAAAGTGATAGTGATGATGGAAAAGTTCGAAAGAAAAAGAAGAAAGCTAAAAAACCAGTCAGCAGTGATGATGAAGAAGTCCAAGTGGTTAAGAGAAAAGTTAAAGAAGTTCCAGCTTTCAAAGTTGAAGCAGAAGCTGATGCACAGAAAATTCTAGTGAAATGTGAAAGTTGTGAAGTAATGAAGAAGCAAAACAGTACTTTGATTCACAACATGAACAAATTGAAAGAATCTTGTGATGTTCTAAATAAAGCAATGAATCAGTACAATCAAACAAGCAGTGAACAAGCAACAGCAATGAAAACACTTCAAGGAGCTTTCATGACTAAGTAGAAAGTTGTCAACAATTACATTGAGAAGTGTGTTGTTCTAGAACAAAAACTGGAAACTCAGAGAATTGAAACAGAAAGAGTTAATAGGTTGTTAAAAAGTTACTCATGTACTTCTTATGTCATTGACATGATTTATCCAACAGTTGAAGGCATGAAGGCATTTGAAGAAGAAACATCTGAAGAAAAGATTTCTGAAAAGAAAAAAGGATACTGAAGTGAAGACTTCTGGTAAGAAACAGAGTGTCAGTTACAACAAGTGTCCACCCCCGCTTGAAAATGGATATTCGCCAAGAAATCCAAATTCAGAAAGAGTCGAAAAGGCAACTAACTTAAAATGGGAGTCTGAACCATCAGATAATTTGCTAGAAAACATTGACGTCACTTTTACATCGTCTGACACTGATCAACCATCTCAATTGATGAAGAAAGTGGTGGATCATGTGTTGGATAACGATGAAACCGAGGAGTCAAAGTCGGAGTCAAAATCAGAGTCAAAGTCTGAATCCGATACGTCCAGTTCAAAAGTCAAACAGGGCAAAATAGTATACAATAAAGAATTCTTATTATCAAAATCTAATTTGAATGACAAAACATTCAAAGTGGCATATACTTTGAATGATTCTAACAAATTATATTCTGATGAAGAATTTCCAATAAGAGATGTTAAACCAGAAATGATAAAAAAAGGTTTTCAAATTAACAGAAATTAATATTTCTGAAATAAAAGATGTAAATCTTACTGAAAGTCCAAGACCTTAAACCTCAAGAGTTAAACAAAGATTAAACAAGAAAAGGGTTACAGTTCTCGTTCTGGTTTTCAAAAGAAACCAAACCATAACGGAAATTTCAAAAAGAAAGGTTTAGGATTTATTCCACCAGAAAATTATAAAAATGCGAAAATTTCTAAAACAAATACAGTATTTGTTTCAGGAGCAAGCTCAGAAGAAGAGGAGAAAAGCTCATTCTGGAAGCAATCAAATAGAGAATTCCTTGCAAAGAAGCAAGATGAATTGAAGAATGAAGCTATTCAACAGAAAGAGACAAGAACTTGTTTTCAATGCAAAACAGTTGGTCATATTGCCAAGAATTGTTCAAAGGCAATCCAATCAAAATAGGGAGTGTCTCTTAAAATGAAAGAAAAGATTGTTGAAAATGAACCACCAACTAAACCTTTTATAGTTTTCAAAAACTCAACATTTGAGGTTGGTGAGTGTTCAAAAAGATTTTACAAGAGAAAAACAAACCTTGAAAACCAAAAATGGGTTGTTAAGAGATCTGATGATAGTTCAAGCAATGATTCTGATTCGTCAAAATCAGAGGAGCTATCTTCTGGCGATGAATCTGATTCCACAAAGTCAGAGGAGCCACAGGTTGAATCAAAAGGTGAAAAATTAGTACCTCCAATGGATGATGCAAATTTTCCACCATTAAGGGCTGAAAATTTTAAACAAAAAGTTGGCAAAGTTGAGATTTCAAATCAATTCTTTTCTGAAAAGAAAGAATTTGATGTTGAAAAAGCCTTTAACCCCAAAGTGAAACATATTTTTGGAAAAATGATTGATGGGAAAGTCAAAGGGGTAAAAGAATATTATGAGAAGAAAAGGAAAGGAAAGAAACCGAGTGTTGATATCTAGGAATCTCCCGAGGTCTGTCAGGCTTGGGAGGATATCTTTAACTGAAAAACCTGACTTGCCGGAACTACCAGGTTGGTAATTAGGGAGTAGGAATCGGTATCTTTCTTGAGAAATTCACATGTTGGTAACTGTGATATTTCGATCTTCAAGTGGTTAATCAGGGACATTAAGTTGTACTTGATTTGTTATAAGTGATATTTGTTGGTAGAATTTAAAATTGTTAAATTTTTCAAGTGGTTGATAGAACAAAGTGATGATCATAACCCCAACCTACAAGTGGTAAAATCAACAAAACTTATTTTCCGGAAAAACCATTTTGATTAAAACAAACTTAAGTGTTTTGAAATCATAATGGGAAAATAGTTTGTGAGTTAATTGCTCGGATGGTCCCTGTGGTTTCACATTTTTTCACGTTTAGTCCCCACATTTTGAAAATAGCATGTATGCTCCCTATGGTTTGTCATTTTGTTACTCGGATAGTCCCCCAACATTTACTCTGGGGACTATCCGAGTAACAAAATGACAAACCATAGGGAGCATACATGCTATTTTCAAACTAACTGACATCTACTCAGGGACTATCTGAGTAACAAAATGACAAACCATAGGGAGCATACTGTAACGCCCTGCGTTTTCAAACTTCCTACATTTAGAAACCTTACGTGAAATTCTAACTTTGGAAATCTTGTGTTCTTATAACCATTCTTTCATTGTAATCGTTGTAAAATACGGAACTTGCTACGTAAATAAAACTTGTACATTACACTTTTTACCTAGTTAAATCATGTTTTATTTCATATTTCACCTTGTTACAAGTTAGGGGAAGCATTGTTGCACATTATTACACAACTTAATTAACAAAATTACTCATTATAATGTTTTAAAAAATAAAAAAAATAAAGAAATATGGCAGCCCAATTCAGCAAAATTCAGCCCCATATAGTTGGGTTTTGTGGGCTAGTTTCAAGGTGTAACCCCTTCTAAACACTTCCAAAGCCCAACCCATTGAAACCCTAATCCTTCCCCCTATAAATACCACTTATAACCAGCCTCCCTACCACTTTTGCAACCCTAAAAACTCACAAAACATCCACCAAACCGTAGCTGAAAGCAAGGGTTCGAGTAGATTGACACCCCTTCACGAAAATGAGCATAACTCACTCAATTCTTATCCGATTCACTCGATTCTTTTTCCTACTTGCTTGTATAATCATGGGGTTCGATTCCTAGACTTCTCCTTGGAGAAATCAGACCTGGAAATGCCCCGAAATAGTCCATAAACTTTCTGTTTGTTTTTGTGTTCATCAAAAACTTGTTTAAACCTATGCAACTTGTGTCTAACACATCTCATACCTATGTCCTATTGCTTACAACTTATCCCATGGTTGGTTAAGCTTAAAAACAAGGTTGAGACATTTAAAATCAGAGGATTAAACCTCATAAACTTGGTGTTTTGTTTAGGGTTTTTAACCCACAAGTCATGTCAAACTTTGTCTTTGATACATGAGTGATTATGGAACAACTTGGGTTGTCCAAACATACAATCCTCACATGATTTGATGATTTCTCTTAGTTAGTGTGTATATTTCTTATTCTTTATTGTATGTTCATGACCCTCCTTGGTTGTTTTTTTTACATCAAGTGTAGTGGTGAACACATAGAGGTGCCTAAATGGAAGACTTGATATTCCTACCTCCTACATGACTTCTATGACATTTAGAGGTACCAAAATGAAGATTTTAATCTTCTACCTCATGCTTGAACTATTGGACATATATTATATAACCTAAATATATTATTCGAATAATCGAATCTTTGATGATGAACTAGTGTTCATATGTCGGGGTACTAGATTACATCATCCTAGACTATGATAACTTGTCACGATTCTAATGGAACCTTGTTCCATGAAAACATCTAAACTCCTTCGAGTTTCCTAGTGTCAAGAACAAGCATCATATGTACTAAATGATTATTTTCCATGTTATTCTCATATCTTATTTTTATGTTGTTTTAAACACCGAATCTCGACTCTAAACATACTTGAACCTTAACCCTTATACATTCGGACTCTAAATCTCTACTCGTCAACAATTGGATAATCGGAAAACATATGCAAACTTTGTGAGTATACTCGTACTTTTCCCCTTTTTACTTTTACTACTTTTGGGGTGTAACATGTTTACCTATTGAAACTTACACATGAACTTTTGTCTAAACACATGAACATTCCTATAACATGCTTGTGTATGTGATGACTTGATACTTTAAATTTGGGTGATTCTTATGTGTTGAACTTATCATTAACTTCGTACGAGCCAAACCTTGACATATGTAGCGCTATAGGATTAACGACCCGCCTCTACTGAAACTTTGGTTATGTCATGAGCAAGTTGCGTTTTCTTGGTTTGATAATGTTAGACACATGCCATGTTTAAATGTTTATCTTGAATCACATGCTTGCTACGAGGAATTGTTCAAACTTATCTTTTGCTATGTACGTATCAAACTTGTATACTCGCCTTTGCTTTTGCATTGAACTTTATTTTAAACATGTTACAGGTTGATGAGGACGATGCTAAGAAAAGAAGTAGCGTTGATGCCTAGATACACATATAGACGTTAGGGTTTAATATGTTGTATCAAATTTTGTTATGTTATCATGTTGTTATGTTAAACTTGTTGTATTTGAATTTCTTGTAATGTTGACTATTTGAAGTTATGAAATGAAATGAAATTTGGAATTTCTAAATATTGTCACAAATAGCGTTATGATGTCTCTAGCAATCTTCACACTTCGTCTCATCCCGATGTTTCCGCCATTGGTTGGGGTGTGACACATACCTGCTATTTTCAAAAGGTGGAGACTAAACGTGAAAAAAGTTGAAACCACAGGGACCATCCGAGCAATTAACTCATAGTTTGTTGTAAGGGGGAGTTCTGATTGTTTAAGCCAAGTGGATGGAGAATTGAAGTAATTCACAACAGTTGTCATTTTACTTGTACAGATTGTTTTCAAATTTTCTTTAAATGGTTTTGAATTTTAGGGGGAGTAAGAAATTTTAGAAAATCCAAAAACATTAGAAAATTTGAAAAAGCCAAAAACATCAAAAAATTTAAAAAGCGTTTTGTTGTGAAAAGAGGAAATGATAGTACATCAGTGGACTATCACAGCACGCTAAAGAATTGTAATGTCAAAAATGTGATAAACGATCTCACTGAGGATATGCCAGTAGGTTTTTATACATTCAGTAGATTGTTTTCGAGATATAAACATAAAAACAAATACTTACTTATATCGTGGGGAACATCTCTCGGATATATGGGTAACCCCCGAAATCTTGTTTGAAAGATTTTCTATTTCTGACATACTAGGTCTTTGTACGTGGTGATATCTTGGGTATTATATCAGGACTTCTGATTTTGCGGGAGCAATAGCCTAGTCCTCGTATAATGCTTTGCATACGCTTTAATCTTAAAGCCAGCCCTCAGTACAAAAAATGATGAAACATTGAAAGATGCTAATCATGTGCTGTTGAAGAAAAGATCCCCAAACGGGACACACCGAAAGTCAAGTCGTCATCTCTTTGTACGAACGAAAGTTGTAGCCTGAGCTCTCACGGTCTCGCATTTACCCGTTTACAGATATCATTAATGTACATTCACTTGTAAGACTGAATATAGAAGTCTGGATACGGGAGTATATTCTGAGGTGGGACACTCGAATAAGTTTAAGTGCTTAAAACATTAATCTCGTATCTCGAAACAGTTGAACTTTGTGTAAAAATTTAAGTGGATCAGTATACTGACAATCTAGGTGAATTGTTTAGAACTTAAAATGTTTAAAGCTTAACGGTGTTAGTGATTTGTCTCAAAAACTGATATGATCCTCTTACATAAACTCACAAAAATATTGAATGTAAATATTTCTGCATTTCTTTCAAAATAAAAATCCAAAAAGATTTTAATGTGTTTTAGCATAAACTTTTGAAAAATCCAAAAAGATTTTCGACAACTGATGATTAAAATGCTGATTTTCAAAATTCCAAGTGCTAAACATGATGAATATTTCGTGAGGGGGAGTTTGTGTATAATGAAATAGATTTGAATGTTTTGTCTTCAAGTGGTCATCAGAGGCATTTAAATGTTAAATCATTTTATATTTACTAGTGGTTCATCAGAGATTAACATTGTAAAATCATTAATTGGTTAATACCTGCAAGTGGTTTTAATTCATCTGTTGAATTCATCTTTTACATGTGGTAAGCAGAGAACATAAATTTGTCAAATTTTAAATTTGTTGAAATTTATTGTGAGGTAGAGGATGTGCAGGTAAACCAAGTTTCGATTCCTAAAGCAGAGTGTGTGCCAGGTCATGATCCTGATCCCAGCATATTGATAGGAGGAGTCTGTCGATGAAATGAGCCAGATTGTGATACTGGAAGATGTGTTCACACAAGCTGCTGATGCTAATGAACTTAAGGAATCAAGAGATCTGATCAAGAGAATTTTAGAGCCAGAGATCTTGGGATAAAAGAGAATTAGAGTGAAGTAAAAGCCAGGTCGAGATCCTAGAGGTGAAAAGAGAAGATAGAGATTGAGGATGCTTTACATTGTCAGATACTTCAAAAGAGTTCGAGAGGACTGATAAAGACTGAAGATTGAAGACTCGTAAACATCCGAGGGGGAGTCTGTTGGTGCATACGTCTGTCGACTTCGTCTTGTATCGAGTCTTGTATGTATTTAGATAGATCAGGGCACGTAGTACGAGAAAGTGTCAAAAATAGGTTTAAAGGTAATTTCGCACGAAATTACATGATTAGTAATTCCACACGAAATTACAAGGTAATTTCGTACAAAATCTAATTTCGCATGAACCTTGATTTCGTTTGTGGCAATTCCGTGCGAAATTACTAGGCCTATATATAGTGGTGCCTTGATTTCATTTGAGTTATCTTAACTTTCCGGTTTCAGTGCCAAACTGCCGCCGAAGTGTCGTCTCGCTGTAAAACGTTGTCAAATCAATCAAATGACAGTTTAAAGTGTATATCTAGCTGAATTGACTTCATACGTCTGTTTCCGCCTTTCGTATCAAGCAAAAACTCTTCTGATCGACTCGTTCGGGTCAGAAAACGATCCTACAGTATCTTCTTTGATTACTGATTCTTGTGCTTTTCTAATTTGATCATTTAAATCTACTTGCAAATTTAATTTAAGAAAACGTACCCTTTTTGGCTTTTCATGATATTTTCGACTTAAAGCATCTGCCACTACATTTGCCTTTCCTTCATGATATTGGATATCACAATCATAATTACTAAGCAATTCCATCCAACGTCTTTATCTCATATTTAACTCCTTTTGCCCGAAAACATACCTTAAACTCTTATGATCTGTGAATATGGTAAACTTACTACCATAAAGGTAATGTCTCCAAATCTTAAGGGCAAAAATTATGGCTCCTAATTCCAAATCATGGGTTGAATAATTCTTTTCATGATTCTTAAGTTGTCTAGAGGCGTAAGCTATAACCTTTTGACGTTGCATCGACACACATCCATAACCTAATTTAGAAGCGTCACAAAAGACTACAAAGTCTTCAGATCCTTCTGGTAACGCTAGTATAGGTGCATGGGTTAATCTTTGCTTAAGGATTCTAAAGGCTTCATCTTGTTTTGGTCCCCGTTCAAACTTAACAGATTTACAGGTTAACTTAGTTAAGGGAATGGCTATTCTAGAAAAATCTCGAATAAACCTTCTATAATAACCGGCCAATCCTAAGAAACTTCTAACCTCGGTTGGTGACTCAGGGGTTTTCCATTTGGTAATCGCCTCGATCTTTGTTGGATCCACATGAATTCCTTCATGGTTAACTAAATGTCCAATAAATTGTACATGTTCTAACCAAAACTCGCACTTTGAAAATTTAGCATAAAGCTTTTCCTTTCTTAATAAACTTAAAAGTGCGTGCAAATACTTTGCATGATCCTCTTTACTCTTAGAGTAAATTAGAATATCAGCTATAAAGACAATTATGAATTTATCCAAATATGGCTTACATATTCGGTTCATCATGTCCATAAATGCAGTTGGGGCATTGGTTAAACCAAATGGCATGACAGTAAATTCATAATGACCATACCTTGTTCTGAATTCGGTTTTAGGAATGTCCTCTTCCTGTACCTTTAATTGATGATATCCTGATCTTAGATCGGTTTTAGAGAAAAAACGAGCTCCTTGAAGTTGATCGAACAGATCATCGATCCTTGGTAATGGATACCGATTCTTAATCATCACCTTGTTCAATTCATGGTAGTCAATGCACATACGCATTGATCCGTCTTTCTTTTTAACGAACAAAATCGGCACTCCCCATGGTGATGAGCTTGGCTGTATAAATCCTTTTTCCAGCAATTCGTCTAACTGTTTCTTCAGTTCCTGCATTTTAGCTGGTGCCAAACGGTAAGGTGCTTTGGCAATCGGTGCTGTCCCTGGTAGCAGCTGGATTCTGAATTCAACTTCCCTATCAGGAGGCAGTCCTGGTAATTCTTCTGGAAAGACATCTGAAAACTGAGACACTACCGGAATGTCTTTTAGTTCTTTTCCTTTAGTGTTAGTGATTATGGAAATCAAATACACTATAGATCCTTTTCTTATATAACTTGCAGTTTACATCACAGAGATGAATTTAGTGGATCTAGATGGTTTATCTCCTTTAATTGTGATCTTTTCACCCCTTGGTGAATTTACTTGAATTGACTTTTGATCACACAAAATACTGGCTTTATTGGCTATTAACCAATCCATTCCTAACACAACATCAAATCCTGCTAGATTCATTGGGTAAAGGTTTGCAATAAACTTGTGATTAAAAATTCTTATTCTTGCTCCCTGCAAGATTTCAGAAATCCTAACGGTTTCTCCATTTGCTGTCTCTACTAGACATTCTTGTGGTAGTTTAGTTAATGATTGATTTAGAAGTTTGCAAAACGAAGTATTGATAAAACTTTGGTTTGCACCAGAGTCAAATAATACTTTAGCAAAAATATCATTAACTAAAAACATACCAGTTATGACGTCTTGAATCATCTTGGCTTCATCTGCAGTTAGAACAAATGCTCTAGCATTTTTAGTGTTCTTATTGTTTCCAGCTGGAGCCAATTTCGGACAGTTTGGCTTGATATGACCTTGTTCTCCGCAATTAAAGCACAATCCATTAGTAAGTTTCCTCCTGTAATTCTCTTCCTTGTGTCTTGGTGCTTTGCAGAAATTGCAGTGAGTGGAGCATCTTCCAGAATGCTTCTTTCTGCAGGTTTTACAGTATGGTGCAGAGGTAGAACCTACATCCCCACGGTTGGAATTCCCAAAACGAAATTCTTGAGTAAGCCTTTGGGTTAGGTTTCTCCTCTGGTCTTCTTCTCTAGTTCGCACTAGTTCATCAGTCAAGGTATTGGCTAGTTCTACAACTTCTTCTATGGTTTGAGGTCTAGCTACCTTGACTACATGCCTAATTTCTCCTATTAATCCCCAGATATAACGAGAGATTAATACTGGCTCAGGTGATGCAAGGGTCGGTATTATTCTAGCATATTCAAAGAATGTGGTAGTATAACCCTTACTATCTACCCCGGTCATTCTAAGGTTCAGAAACTTATTTGCTATCTGTTCCTTTCATTGGGAGGGCAGAATTTTCTTTCTACCATATTTTTAAATTCCTCCCATTCTATGTTGTATATCCTATCACTTCCTCTTGACTGGAGGATAGTGTTCCACCACTCTAAGGCTGAGTTCTTAAACAGATTAGAAGCAAACATTATCTTGTCTTCCTCAGCACACTTGCTTATTTTTAGAACAACCTTAGTTTTCTCTATCCAGCGTAGAGCTGCAATGGGTCCTTCATTGCCCGAGAATTCTATTGGTTTGCAGGACCAAAATTCTTTGTAAGAACAACCATAAGGCATGGTTCTTCTTCTTTTGGGAATGGGTGCTTGAAGTACAGGTCCATTGTTCACGCTGTGTTCAGGTTCAGTTGGTCGCTTACTACTATGCTTACTTTTATTTTCAGCTTCTTTAACAGTTTGGATAATAAATGGCGTTGCATCTATGATTCCTTGTGCCACTATGTGTTGAACGACACCATTATCCATTTGGTTTCCATTGTTATTGTTGTTCGGATTCTCGTTATTTAGATTATCATTATTCGAGTGGTTGTCGTTCTGAATATTATCATTCTGGTTTTCCTAATTCACTTCGTTGTCCATCTGAATTTTAAACATTTACCACATATTAATATCACCAATAATATTTGAATATAGCTAATCACATGTCACACACTTTTGGTCAAAAGCGTCGATCATTGCGACTTACTCTATTCATATAGTATGCATCTATTACACACTAGTACTAAAAATAAAAATTACAAGACTGAACTTTAAAGCTACACTACTAGTAATATGTATCCATAGTTTTTTTTTCTAACACATACACATATATATTATTATTATATTATTTCTACCGTTCCCACCATCAATTTAAGGATATCGATTTATCCAAAAATCCATATTGCGTTCGTCGTATTTCCATACGAGACGCTCTCCCACTTGTCGCATTCTCTCACTGCTTTCTAAAATTTCCTCACCGAAAGTCCTAAGTTCTTGTACGTTTTCTACACTCATTGGGGGTGCAGGTTCTAGAACTAGGTTCGGAATCTGGGGTGCGGGTTCCTGGTATGGGGGTAGAGGGGCCTGGTATGGGTAAGGATTTTCTAAAATCTCCCTAATGTATGCATCGTTATCAAAATAGAGATCTAGAGTATCTAACACTGGATAGGCTCCTAGGTTGGGCATGGGTACATCTTCGTGTATCAGGTAGCGTTGCACATAGTCCCTAACATCATCCCACCAGGGGTCGTAGTTTGGGTCTAGAGGATTTGGTGCAGGTACCCTAGGTATCTCCTCCGGGTTGAAATCATGCATTTCTATTTGATTTTCAGGGTTTTCTATCTCCATGGGTTGGTCAGGAATTGGTTGTTGTGGTTAGGGTGCTAGCATTTGCTCCAGGTTAGGGTCAGCGGCAGTGGTTGCTAAGATATGGATATTAGCTATTCCCCTATTAAGCATATCCTGGGCATATGCATCGGTTTCTCGTTTAGCTGCGGCTAATGCTCTCTGGTCTTGTAACTTTTTCGTACGCTTCCTACGCTCGTGTGCTCCCCTACTGAACCATCCCCTCTTTTTCTGAGGAAATGGCTCTTCAGATTGAGCCTTAAATACGAATATTCCTTCTTCCGTATCAGTAGAGTACCCCGAGAGGCAGGCTGAGAAGAGGCACCTACGCTTCTAGGCGAACCAGACAATTGACGGTACGCGTCAAATGGTCCTTGGTTGCTCATACTGTAAACTGACAGATAGTCAAATAACGCATAACAAGAAAATACAATTATGCACATATTTTCGTAATTTATTTCCTAACACTTTGAATTTTGATGTCAGCGGAACACTTCTGTTGCTGAATCAGTGGCATAGCTCTGATACCACCTTCTGTCACAACCCCCGTTCCCTCCTGGTAAAATCCCGGGAACGGGCGGCCGTGGCCAGTTCTGGTGGTATCTTGTTATTATCAAATTTGGCAGCGGAATTTTCATCAGGACCGTAGTTAGGAAATATTTAATCAGAGTAAAATACCACATTTCCATAACATTAAACACATGGGCAAAACCCAAGTTTTCAATACATACATTTCATAGGAATAAATCTTATTTTTATTTAAGAAAACATCTATTTCTTTTTAGGTAACTTTATTGCCACTTTTCCAAGCCTTCAGTGTTGTCCAGCTGGCTTCTAATTGGCTTTCACATTGTGTTACCTGAAACGCGTTTTAAAAACATTTTGTCAGTGGGAAATACTGGTGAGTGAATCCCAGTTTAATCAAGTTTAAATAAAAAGTCACAGTATACAGTATTGAGGGCTCATCCGCAATTACATTTGTTTCCAAGATATAACAATTATCACCCGTTGGTACTGTCAGACCCGACTTGTGGAAATGTTACTCCTTGACCAGGTGGTAACAAATTTTGTATACAAAACCCCAACATTGTGACAACTCGTATTTTGAACCTATCTTTTTGTAACGTTATGTGATTACGTGAACTTTATTAATTGAATGAATGTATGTTATGTTATGTGTTATTATGTATTCGAACCCAACCGCACAACAACCACTCGATCGCACAAGCCCACTCGGGCTATACTCCTCGCACTAGAACCTCAAAGGCGGCCCATGATTGGTTCGGCCCACTTCCTTTACACGCATAACCCATGAGGAGAGTGTATACTCCTCATTACTTTGCTAATCTCATAACACACAAAACCCTACTCGCTCTCTTTCTCTCTCTAAGCCGACGGAAACACACCTATCTCTCTCGAAGCTCTTGTGTTCGGGTCAATCCTTGCTCTCTCTCCTTTAATCGGTTAGTGTATTACCTTGATTGTATGATTGTTGATATGTTGGCTTACATGTTTTACATAATGATTCAGTGATAATATGTGTTTTATCGTAATGTAAATCGATGAATTTGGTGTTCATATAATCGGCTCATATGTGTAGTATGTATGGATCAATATAGGGTTTGATGATATTATGATTTGTATGATGATCTAGAATTGAATGTGTGTAAATCGGCTACCATGAAAGTGTATACGGATGTTGCTAGCCTAGGGTGCATTTTATTAATCACGGCTTTGAATCTGTTAAATTATTATGCATGGTTGATATGATGATTTAGTTAGGGTTCATGTGAATTCGGTGATAGATGGTTGATTTGATCGATTAAATCAAACTTGGAAACTGTTAGTGTGCCTTGCTCGAATGGATGTATGTTTGGTAACTGTTTGGACAATTAATTGTGTGCATGTAACTGATTCCCTAAATCATGGCCATCTATAACTAATCGCACAAGCTTCATATCGCACAAGACAGTCGCACAAGCCTGGTGAAACTGTTTAGAGCACACAGTACAACTATGATATGCATGATCGCACAAGACTTGTGGATCGCACAAGACAGTGCCGATCGCACAAGCCTTGAGCCACACACAACCCACTTGGACTTCTATACAGATGGGCCTCAAAGCCCGAACGTAAATCGCACAAGATATCGGTAGTCGCACAAGGTTATTGGATCGCACAAGTTAATTTCTACTAACTGCTTGGGCCGGGTATATATGTTGGGTTACTTATGATTTTGGGCCGGGTGTTAATTGGATCGCACAACATGCTGTGGATCGCACAAGATTGTGCTGATCGCACAACATGTTGGGCTAGGTAGTGCTTGGGTTTCAACTGCCCACTTGCACAAGATGATTATTGGGCTTACATTGTTACCTCAGCCCAATACATCCTGATCGCACAAGTTAGGTTATGTTAGGACTGTTAACTTGTATTGCGTGATTGCCATGATCAATACATGTTCATAACTTGGTAGACTATGTGTTAACATACGTGCATTATTTGAAACCAAAACCTGACTTGTATGGTAACCATGTTAGGACGTGGTTGACCACTTATAACTCAAGTACCCTTTTCGTGTATCTGCCGAGCAAACCAAGGTGAGTTCACACTCTTACCAAGGCATGGGATTCCCGGGGTAGGGAATGGGATTGGTTGATTTCTTGTACTTACATGGTTATGGGAATTACGTACTACTGACCTCATTTGGGGAAGGTCACTTATAGATACCGCTAGACTAGTGATACTGATACTACTCTTCGCACACATGCCTGTAATGGCCGCGATACTAATACTGATCTTCGCACACATGCCTGGAATGGCCGCGATACTGATACTAAACTTCGCACATATGCCTGGAGGGCCGCGATACAAACATAACTAGTCTACAATACATGGGAAACTCCCACTAATCTTCGCAAACATGCCTGGAGGGCCGCGATGTAATTATAAACGATACATGGGTTACTAAAGAAACAAACCGTTTACGAAATGAACATTATTACTAAACAACCCACTGTGAACTCGCTCAACTAGTTGTTGACTCTCTGTTACATGCCTTGCAGGTCGTTAGGTACATAGAGCTTGCACAGGGAGGCGTGGTCGTTGTGGACAAGGATCGTGAATGTTTGTTAAACAATATGACATTTCATACTATTACTTATGTTGGGTTTGCTTTTATGCTTCTGCTAAACATTGGTATTATACTCATGTTTTGAACACCTTTCATATTGGTTTGGTTGAATTACATTTATTATTACTTACTACTTACATGTTCAATATGATTGGTGGCTTGATCCTGGTCAGTCACGCCTCCAAGCGGTGATACTCCGCATGTGGATTTTGGAGGTGTGACAGATTGGTATCAGAGCCATTGGTTATAGAGAACTTGGTTTTAATATGGGGGAAAACGTTTTTATTAAAACCAGACTATAACCTGTACAATGCTCAACGATCCACAACGACGCTTCGCTCCACGTGCAAGACTCAACATCCTAGGTAATATGGTTTACGTTTATATTGCCTACTTGCTAGATTACATAGAACTTTGCTCATGGTATGCTTAGATACTCATAACCATTATTGCTTGAGAACACTTGTGTGCTTACTCTCTTCTGTCATCGCACTTTTCGCGAACCTTTCTCACTTATGCTCCCTTGATATGAAGATCATGAGTGGACGCGTTAACATGACACAAGCCCAGTTGACGGCTCTGATTAACGAACAAGTTGCTGCGTCACTTGCAGCCGCACAAGCAGGAGGTCAACACGTTCAGCAACCTGTTTGCACTTTCAAGAATTTCATGGACTGTCGTCCTAGCACGTTCAGTGGCACTGAAGGAGCAGTCGGACTCCTCCATTGGTTCGAAAAGCTCGAGTCGGTATTTGAAATGTGTGAATGCCCTGAGGCTCGCAGGGTGAAGTACGCCACTGGTACTCTAGAAGGAATTGCGCTGACTTGGTGGAATGCGCAAGTTCAGATATTAGGGCTGGCAGCTGCTAACGCCACCCCTTGGAATGATTTCAAGGAACTCATCAAACGAGAATACTGCACACGTGATGACATCCACAAGTTAGAAGTGGAGTTCTTTCATCTGAAAATGACGGGATCGGAAATTGAAGCCTATTCCAAAAGGTCAAATGAACTGGCTGTCCTGTGTCCAACTATGGTGGACCCACCTATCAGACATATTGAGTTATATCTCAAGGGATTGGTACTTGAAATTCAAAGCCATGTGACATCGGCCAACCTTGGTAATATCCAGGACATTCAACGTCTTGCTCATCGCCTCACAGATCAGGCAGTGGAACAGAACAGGCTGCCTAAACGTATCAGTGCTACCGATGCTACTACTTCCACTACTCCCAGTGATAACAAGCGGAAATGGGATGGGGATTCCAGCAAAGGTTCACCTACAGCTCAGTCTCAGGTTCAGCAGCGAAAGACTGATGACTACCAGAGCCCTGGTCAGCAATCTTCGGGTAATCAACGACAGGGTGGATATCGAGGAAACCTCCCAAGGTGCAATACTTGCAACAAGCACCATAATGGCCAGTGCAACAAGGGTCGTTGTCAGCGGTGCCTCAAAATTGGTCATGAGGCTAAAGATTGCAGGAGCTCATGGCCTGCAAATCAGAATCAGCAACAACAACCACCTGCTCCACGAGACCAGCAGTAGCAACAGCAGCGAGGCAACAGGGGATGCTATCGGTGTGTTGCTGAAGGCCACTTCAAGCGAGACTGCCCCCAGCTAAACCGAAACCAGAACAACGACAACAACAACAATCAAGGCAATGGGAACAACAACGGGGGAAACAACAATGATGGGAACAACGGCGCTATGGGTCGTGCATTTGTGCTTAGGCAGGGCGATGCCAGGAATGATCCCAACGTAGTGATGGGTAAGTTTCTTCTCGACGACTTTTATGTTACCGTGTTATTTGATTCGGGTGGCGGATACCAGTTATATGTCTTTGAAAGTTAGTCAAATACTCAAGTGCACACCCACACTTCTGAACACTAAGCATGTCGTAGAGTTAGCTAACGGTAAAAGTCTAGAGGCCACACACATACTTCAGGGTTGTAATCTTATCCTCGCTGGTCAGACTTTCTATATCGACCTCATTCCTATAACTCTGGGTAGTTTCGACATCGTTATTGGTATGGATTGGTTATCCCAACAGCAAGCAGAGATCTTATGCAAGGAGAAGATAGTTCGTATTCCTCGTTTTGGTCAAGAACCTCTTGAAGTTCAAGGCAACAAGAGTGGTGCAGTGGTTGGCATCATCTCCTTCCTGAAGGCCCAGAAGTGTTTACGAAAGGGTCACACTGCCATTTTGGCACTTGTTACAGACGCAGCAACGAAAGAGAAGAGATTGGAGGACATTCCAGTAGTTCGCGACTTTCCTCAGGTGTTTCCTAAAGATTTACCTGGTTATGGGATTGGTTGATTTCTTGTACTTACATGGTTATGGGAATTACGTACTACTGACCTCATTTGGGGAAGGTCACTTATAGATACCGCTAGACTAGTGATACTGATACTACTCTTCGCACACATGCCTGTAATGGCCGCGATACTAATACTGATCTTCACACACATGCCTGGAATGGCCGCGATACTGATACTAGCACACATGCCTGGAGGGCCGCGATACAAACATAACTAGTCTACAATACATGGGAAACTCCCACTAATCTTCGCAAACATGCCTGGAGGGCCGCGATGTAATTATAAACGATACATGGGTTACTAAACAAACAAGCAGTTTACGAAATGAACATTATTACCAAACAACCCACTGTGAACTCGCTCAACTAGTTGTTGACTCTCTGTTACATGCCTTGCAGGTCGTTAGGTACATAGAGCTTGCACAGGGAGGCGCGGTCGTTGTGGACAAGGATCGTGAATGTTTGTTAAACAATATGACATTTCATACTATTACTTACGTTGGGTTTACTTTTATGCTTCCGCTAAACATTGATATTATACTCATGTTTCGAACACCTTTCATATTGGTTTGGTTGAATTACATTTATTATTACTTATTACTTACATGTTCAATATGATTGGTGGCTTGATCTTGGTCAGTCACGCCTCCAAGCGGTGATACTCCGCGTGTGGATTTTAGGGGTGTGACAAATATACCCACGATAATTGTATTCTTACAAATACTCAATAACTGCTATTCGCATGGAAAAGTATGTAAGGTTTTGTAAAAACAGTTAACAAAAAGAGGATTACTCACATTGTTGTTTTAGGGTTTTCAGTAAGGATTTCCTGGGAATAATCTATAAATTACACAAATGCACGTGTGTTAGTATAATAACTCATTTTAACATTAGTAATACCCTCCCCGAGACGGCATTCCAACGACTACGTCGGGCAGAACCACGACAGCCGTTACGGAACCCTAGATCAATCGGGCAGAGTATCTAATACGTCTCCAGGGGTTATGATACTTACATCGTAGCAGAACCTCGCTATTTAGGGGGTATAATACCAGCGTATAAAAAGCCTACTAATCAGAAATTGAGATTGAGAAAGAAATTTTGAACGATTTCGACTGAGATCCGAGGCCATCTATTTATAGTTGCTGAATCTGGTCCTCACGCGGCCCGCGTAACATACGGGCAAGGCCTACGCGGCCTGTGTTGACTCCGGGTCAACGTGTAGCTCGTCCGGATCAGCTAGTAGGCTCGACACGATGATGACACGTGTCATCACCGGGCTGTGCCACCATTTATGACTCTCGCGACCCATGTAAACTAATCAGGGGACTTACGCGGCCCGCCTGAACTTACTAAAATCAACGAAATCAGGTTTAAACCTTGATACCGCCCGCGTAAGGTTGGGGTAGGGTCCTACGCGGCCCGCCTCAGCTTAATTAAACTTGTTTTTAATTTATTTTTAATGCTATATTGTATTTCGGGATCGGTTTTCACATACTTGGTATATTTAAAGACATATTGAGACATTTTAAAATATAATAGGGTGTCGGAAATATTCGAGAGTGTCGGTTTACGTTGGGATTGTTATACAAACAACAGTCGCGATGCTAGAGATGGGACAAATGTTAATGGTGCATCAAATGTGAACCTTAATGCTAATGGAGTTAATCTCCAAAACTGTAATTAACGCAGCTGTTAGGAAGGCTATGAGAAAAGTCATGAAAAGGTTCAAGGAGCCAAATGCTTCTCGCCCTAAAACACATGTCGCTGCTCATGAGAAGAGCTTTATTCATACTTCAAATGCGAAGAATAACCCAAACAAAATCATATATGGCAAGGAGCCCATTCCTTTTAGGATGTACTTAAAAGTACTTCGTCTCTTGGAAGTCAAGAGACTTCAATAGTAAAAAGGGGCCATCGATTGCAGGAAATTGTTGGATGGAGTAGAAACCATTAGCTATATCAGCGGTTATGCGGGATCAGACACGGTGAGGTATGTGTCACAGTCATTCGATGGCAATACCCTTGATTAGTGAGGACATTAATGAAGTCCACAAGAAAGATCCTCTTATACAATATGGGATGGACCAAGTTTTAAGGACCTTATTAGAAAAGTCTATCATCCGCGTCACGAAATGGAAAAAGATGGAATAAGAAATTTTCTAACTCTCACCATAAAAGTTCTAGACTGTAGACAGTATGTTACAAATTTTAATTCATTGGCTGAGATAGTACCCTATTCAATCTACCCAAAAATCTAAGCTTAATGCAAATAATCATTGGTGGTTAGCATCGGCAATAAAAGGGCACATTAAGGTTTCAAAGTCTGCTTATTATAAATCTATAATGGATCTACCTCCGCTACTCACGTTTTATAGAGTAAGAAATAAACAGTCAAAGCTGAGACTGCCCTAAAATTTGTCAAAGATTTTGCAGCTAAGTTTAAAAGGATTAAGAATGGAGGCGCTTAACCCTCCTGATGTATGATTAGAGGCTATTCACATTAATAATGACCCCAGATAAATCCCTTATTGTGATTTTATTGCTAGGAGTTACGTTTGTGTTCAGGTGTTGCTAAGTCTCTCATAAGACCATAAGCTTAGCAAACTTTTAGAAAATTTTTTTTCCCGTAAGAACCCCAGATATTAAGGGTAAGGTAAAACTTACAAGTGAAATCATAAGAACCATTCCTTCTGTTCCTGTCAGAAACCTCCAATCGTAGAATTCTAGAAGTATCCTCTCTCTAGAAGAAGTGTGTAGGACCGTTTTCAGACCCGAACGAGTCGATAAGAAGAGTAATTCACCAAAACAAGAGGCGGAAACAAGTGTTTCGGTATTATTCCAGCTGTATTCACTTTAAACTGTTGTTTTTATTGATCAGAAAGCTTTTTACATGCACGACAACACTTCGGCAGCACTTCGTGGCAAACCGGAAGACTTCAATACAACTACTGACTGATTTCGCTCCAGGCACCCTATATATAGACAATGTGATTTCGCTTGAACATGATTCAAGCGAAATCAGCATGTTACAATCTCGAGCGAAATCAATAACTTTAGTTTGGAGCGGAATTAGAATGATCAGATTTCGCTTGAAATGACAAGTGGTCATTTCAAGCGGAATCACCTACAAATACAACTTTTCTTGATGCCCGAGCCCTAAATTACCTATATCTATACAAGACTCGATACAAGACGAAGGCGACAGACGGATGCACCAACAAAGTGCGTCAGCATATATAGTTGATATTTCCTTGATCTCTATCGATTGCGAATACCAGACGGGATGATAAAAGCACCACATGAGGATTGGTGTATCTTAATATGTTCCATAGATTGTTTCCATGCCTGATCATTATGGAGGTTTAATGCATGGGACCACAAAGATATTCCGATGGTCATATGGTACTAAAGTCAGCTAATGGTATTCAAAGAAGATATCCAGAATGGAATTGTCCAAGTAAATGCCTCCGATTAAGGAATTCATGGACTTATAACATAAAGGTGTCACTCATTTGACACAAGCAATGATAGATGAACTGGAGCCTGAGATTTGGAAAATCTCTGTAACCTCCTTGTATCTTGATTATCTTCTCCTAAGATCACCCTGTTACCTCCTGAGAGGCAAGTAGAGTTAAGATTTATATCCCATTTAGGGTTGTATTATTATGAAATCTCCAAGACGGCTAGTACCATCATTGGAAGAATCGAAACCCTGATTAAGTAAGTTTTAAAATAGAGGATTCGTATAGCCTAACTCAATATTCTGAGAATTCGGTATAGTCAATTAAGAAAGATGGTTCATCTTGCTTATGCATTGATTACCGCAACCCTACTTAGGCAACAATTAAGAATCACCATCAGCAGCCCAGGATCGTCGATTTGTTCGACTAGCGGTGAGGATTAGGCGATTAGCTATTCCTTGAGATTAGTTTTAAGCAGTGGTTAGAATAACCATCTCACCTTAAAATAAGCTTTTCTATAATAGTTGTTATATAAGTATCAAGGGATGCTTCTTTGGAGACCTTGCATAGATGGAATGTTAAACATCTATTGTTAGATAGAAGATTAGTAAGTCCAATTATCGGGATCTGAAAGTTGCCTTGGAAACGACGAATAAGATCATACAAATCCATAATCATCTGTAAGTTGCCAGTGTTCGGCAGAAAATCAAGGATTAATGAAAGTAGCAACCCTCCTAAGTTCTTGTTAAGGAATAAGGTTCAACAAAAGATATCACCCTGGAAGGGTGTGCCAAATTGTTAATTATCAGGCTAGTTAAGCTCTGAATATATAGAATCATTAGAGGGAATTGAATGTATCAAGATCAAATAGCTTATAAGCTAAAACCTATTTAAGGAGCTTGGCGGAGCTCGCAATACATTACACACTAATGACTTAAGGACGTGTTCCACCAGTAAGTCAAGAGGCATTATCACATAATGGTATGCAGATTTATGATATGATGAGAAACCTGTATCGATTGAGGATCGACAGGTTAAGAAGCTCCAAAAAGGATACATGTACATATTATAGAGGTCAACTTGGGAGCTTGGAGAGGCTCCTGATATGCTATAGAAGTTAAGTCCATTATGCGACAAAAAAGTACTTCCAGCATTTTAGCAAATCTCGAGGTCGAGATTTCTTTTAAGGGGGTGAGGATGTAACACCTCGTAAAAACACGTCCAATGATGTATTGACACGTGTAATAAACCCTAATAAAGTCAAACATTGAATTTAAGGGACTAATTTTTTTCGAAAAATCGAAAACTTTGATTATGAAAGGACTGGAAATGTTAGCATACCTAAAATAAGTTTCTAAATAACCTCTTACGATATTTATATTCACAAATGAGCCACTTGATGATCGAGTGTAGCCGTTTGCATAATTAATTGACAGTTTGCGCAATAAAGGGTTAAAAGCATCAACATGTTAATTCTTACCTCTGAGTGACCTTTTAACAAACCAGGAGCTTTATGATATTTGATTATACTCTCGGGAATGCCAATTATTGGCCGACTAAGGTTTTTATGCCTATAAGTAAGGTTACGCGCAACTTTGCAAATTAGAGGGACTAAAAGTGTCAATATGTTTAATTATACATCTGAATGACCTTTTAGCGAACCCGAAGAATCGTAATGTTTAATAATATTCTCAGGAATGCCTAATATGGATTAGATGAGGCTTCGACGCTATTAAGCGATGAAATGCGCAAGTTTGCGCATTAAAGGGACCTAAAGCGTCAACTTTTGAATCTACGCCTTATGGTGACCATTTAAGCGATCGAGAGTGTAGAAATAATTAAACTCATGCTTAAGAATGCCCATTATGGGCCATGGACGGCTTGGATGTCAGTAAACGACATTTCGCGCTACTTTGTGCGATTAAAGGACTATTTGCGTCAAACTGCAAAAGTATGCCGATTCGTATGGTATCGGACCTTCCGGATTATGACCATGAGTTAAACATGCCCTAATTATCCTTTATATAGCTTAGATATAGGCTTAGAGGTGTTTGGTGCGCAAAAATAAACTTTTAAGTCATGCAGGGACTAAAGTGTCAATAAGTGCACAAGTTTGCATTTTCGCGCATATCTTGCATTCTGAATATATCCGGACACCCAAAAATTTATGTAACCACTAAAATATTTTATTTTAGTGTTCGGCATGATAAAATTCCATTCGTCGCGTAATTTGGATCGTTTTTCGCGTCCGTTCGTGTTTCGTCGTAATTAGACGAACAACATGACCATACGGCCAAACGAACCGACATCCGACATGTTTTCAAGCATGTTTCATGTCCTCTATGTTTAGGCATCATAGTAGAGCCTTGAAATGAGAATAACGGGCCTTATACGTGTCAGAAAAGCCTTTTAAACATGATCAGGGACTGAATATGTATATATGCCAAATTGTGGACTGAACCTGAAGTTCAGGCGGGCCGCGTAGGCCACCTTGGGCCTCCTACGCGGGCCGCGTGAAACAGAAAGGCTGCAGACAGCCTGTTTGTTGCTGGTTTTTGTTCAAGCTGGCTTCCATACTCACATTTCTTCAATCTATGGGCTGCCCACGGAAATATAAGACTTCTTAACACCTGTCATGATCTGAATATAACATCTCGACACATGTCTCGATCCTACGAGGTCCTAAAAAGTATATAAGGAGGTGGGTTTTCACTTTCACCTCACACCTCCATTCCTTTCTGCTTTGGCTCTCTGAATTCAAGGGGATCCTGATCATATTAGGAACCTCCTTCAGCCCATAGGACCTCTTGTAAGTGTCCCTTCGTGCTTAGTTAATATTATTTAGTGTTTATAACCGAAAAGTCAAGCATTTTCGATAAACGCTTTGACTTTTAAACGGTTGAGCCATTGTTCCCAACGAACATGGCTACGTGACCGTAATTAGGTAGGTGTTAAACCCTCAAAAGGGCACCTCCTAATTACCACGTTTACTTAGTTAAATTGTCGGGTCAAATAAAAGTCAAATGGGTTAGTTTTAAATAAAATTCATAACTATTAATATAGAAGCCATAAAATCAGTTTTTCTCACTTTAATAACTTGGTAAATATTAGTTGAACATGTCTAAGCATGATTCAACCCGACAATTCTAAGTATAGGCTCGGTTCGGAACCGAAAATCGCAAAAGTTGACTTTTGCTTTAACTTTCAGTTCTGACCAGATATGCCTTAGGATTCCTTTAGGACCATGTTATAGTTTAGTGTAACCCTCTGAGGTTAAACAACTTGGTTCCTTAGTTATCCGATTCATATGCATGTTTCCGTTAAATGCCTAAATGTTGACTATTATGACCTTTTAACCTTAAAACGAGATTTTTGAAAATGTGAGAGGATAGAAACCTTCATTACTGAATTATAAACTTGTCCCTAAAATTTGACATCAGTTTGAGGTCTAGATTAGGAGTTATGCTCATTAGCGTAAATGAAAAGCTTTTTATTTATTAAACGGCATAATTAGCGTATATCCTATCTAAACCCAATTTTTGATACCAAACTTTTTATCTACTGATATAAAATAATATTTTGGGATTTTATAGATTTTTATTTATTTTTAGGCTGAGCATAACATAGGTTCTAGTTTTATTCGGTAATTGTCGGTTTTGCCCTTTTGGCCTATAAAATGAGTTTTTACAAATCATTTTGATACCAAACCTTTTTCTACTGATTTTATATGATAAATAAAAATTTTAAGCTTTCTGGAATGATAAAAATATCAGCTTTTCTTATCAAACCCGGAAATCGCTTAAAATCGCTTTTTTACGCGTTTTAACGCATAGTATAAGTTAAAACTATTTTTAACATATAAGGTTTGATACCTACTGATGTTTTAAGTAAATTTTCATAATTAAACAGCAGGCAAAAGTTTTAAACTCAGAATTCTAAATTTTGACCTTTAAAGCTTATGTGAAATTACTAAAATGCCCCTTCGGTGCATAGTTTGGTTATAATTAATAAATTTCACATATATGTAATACCATACTGATATAACTTATTAAAGTAAGTATTTTTACTGATTATATCAGACCTGAAACTCATATTAATATATAAAACTCTCTTATAACCTTTAAAATAACCAAAATACCCCTACGGGGCATAAATTGGTTTTAAATTCGTTTTAGGCATAATGGAAGGTATCCTACTGATATCACAGCATATTTAGGGCATATTAACTTAGGAAACCTGTTCAAGACTCTTATGGTTACCCGTTACGCCTTTTTTCGCGTTCGGATCGGCTTATGTAACTAGTTTGCATAAATTAGCCGAAACGGGTCAAACCTTATCATTTTTATCTCAAATTCAGAATGTGTTTAGTTTACCCATATTAAACAAGTATACAAGCTTGTCGGGTCTAAACCACGTTCTAATCCGGTCTTCGCATAATCATGCGTTTTGAACCGTATCTCATTTTTAAAAACTAACCGGTCTAAGTTTAGGATTAATTAAAGACCCGTTAGGAATCTAATAGGTTATTAAAAACCTTCGTTCCAGATTTAGGAGCCCAGTAAAAGCTATTTGTACTTGCTGATTTGATATACGGCTGGGATTGAATTTATATTTAGCTCAGGTAAATACTTTTAATTTATTTTCCCTTATACGGGCTTGGGGTACGGTATATAAAATACCGCTTGGTCGGCGCATTGAAATGTTGATCGTATGAAGGTTAATTTATTGATATGACCCGTTTAAATTGTTTTGTTTGCTTAAAGCCTTTGGGGGTTTAATGACCATGTCCCGGATATCCTTGGCATCATTCATTGAATGGCCACGACCTTAGCACGGGGTGTAGGCGTACACCCGCCTGTGCATATATAAATAATAAGGTATAACCGCCGGTTACGAGAATAACTCACCGCGGACTATACCATGTGGTGTGTCTATTAATCTTTAACCCGGTATTCAACACGGGCTACTGAACGTATAACGAACATGTAATTCTTTTACAAGTTTATATATAAATAATTATCCCAAGTTATAAAAGTTTTGTGCCATGTGCATTCAAATCAATTTTCTTAAACGTTTTCAAAATGAGTTAGTTAAATTGTATTTACCAGTGTAAACTGACGTATTTTCCCAAAAAGGCTAAGTGCAGGTACTAATCGGAATACTGGAATAGGTTGGCCGCTCCTGGCATCAAAATAAAAGTCTCGCAAGCTTAGATGCCTTAAAGTCTGTTGAACAAAGTTTCTTTTATCTTTTTATTCGCCTGTGGATCTTTTACAACCGTATTTGTAATACTTGATATTACTCTTTATCGGATTGTAATATATTTATCTTTTGCTTCAGTTGTGCATTTAAATTGTGTTGTTTGACTATGATGATATCAACTACGTCACGATACTCCCCACCGGGCCCACCGGTAATACGTGAAAATATCAGGGTGTGACAATCATGCACTCATGCCATGATTATTTATTATTTACTACGAGGAACCAAGCAAATCCATGTGGCATTGAGTTTTTGAAAGTTCTTGAAACTCAACCCCACCATGACCTTATTGTCCCAAACAAGAAAGCATGACACACTAACTTAGGTCCACAAACTTCGCCATCTCCATCGCTGATCTTTTTCATCTTTGATTTATGGTTCTACAACTATATCTATCGCTCTAGCCTTGGCTTTGAATCATAGATGAACTCAAGATACGAAATGGGGAGCTGATATGATGAAGAGGCGATGATATATATAACAATCACGATAGGTTGGTTATGCCCTTTCCTACACTATTTCTAAAAATTCATCAAAATTTTACACTCATAGTAATTTAGTGGCGAAGGCATATGCCCCTCACCCAAGAGGTGTTGTGTTCTAGCCTCATTTGAGACGTGAAGTAGATTTAGGTTGGATTAGAGTAGGATTAGATTAGATTCGTTAAAAATATCCATCAAGATTTTAACATTTAATGCACCTATAGAAGAAAAACGTATGGTTATCTATCAGGGATTTTTAGGAATCACTAATCAAATTTCTTGGAATGTTTAACAATTCCAAGGTATTTAATAGAATTAGTTCAAATTCCAATGAACTAAACGAGACCATTATTACTTTTAAAATAAAACTCGAACTCTTAAATTTCAAGAGATGAATGAACACTTAAGATACAAAACTCCATATCATTGACTCAAAGTTACCTTGGTTACATATATATTATTTTAACATAAATGTTGCAAACATGGATTCTATCACTTGATGATGAATTAAATGAATTTATCTTTTAGCAAGTTAAATTGAGACATGTTGGGTTTGATTGACCCATCAACAACTTCTCTAAATTATTAATTTATTTTGTTCCATCACTACCACCACTCATACTTGCCACCATCACTAAATTCGTTTCAAGCCCGCATACACACCGATATAAACCATGAAATGATCTAAAATAAAAACTATCAAAGCATACACTAAAATAAAACAAAATCACTATTGAATCAAATATAGACAACCAAATTGCACTCTAACACGCTTCAAAGAAACCCCAATGTAAATCGATACAAAGGAGGTGATTTATCGAAGAGGGTGGTGATTATGAGAACTAAATATGAGAAAATAGTAGATATTATGGCAAGATGACCCGAGGCTTGATGGTTGCGAGGAATTAGTGGTGGAGAGTGCGTTTGTGATGGAGGAATATACAAAGGAAAAGAGATTAGTGAAATGAAAATAGTGGAGAATGTGTAATTAAAACTAGTGAATATAATTGGTTGTAAATAAAGAGTTGATAAATAGTTTAAAAAGGAAAATCGATTTCACTTTCTTATTTAAAAGTTTGAGGAAGAAAACAAATATCAAACTTTAAAAATATGGCACTTTTTTAAACAACCTCTTCTAAAAGCTAAATATACATCTTTTACAAACACGACTAAACATAACCAGATTAACTCATTTAATAAATGAGCCATGTTCGAGTCAACTCATTTTTAATTAGGGCATGCTTGGCCTGAACTGTTTAATAAACAAATATAAGAAACGACAATCAACTTTTATTGTTATCATTTAAAACAGAGACGATTACAGACTAATGGCAGGTAGACGAGCAACAAATTGCGCCGCTACCCCCTTCTGAATAGCAAACCCTACCCTGCTAAACACAAAATTCCGCCCCTTAACATGCGCAGTGTTACTGCTTACCACCTGCTGAACCTGCTTGAGGAACCGCACCGCGTCAGGGACGAGAACGCCAAAGGTATCGAAGCGAACGAGACGAACACATGCTGATTCTCGATGCAAGTTTTTTGTGCTTAGCTACTTTGCCCGCCTCTGCCTTGAATATCGCCTGTCCCGCTACAAACCCGTGATCCCTTAGCCCAACGAGGGGACATACCTGTCAAATCGACACATACATGTTTCCCTGAAACCTGATTATTTTCATGTCGTGCTCGTTTCATGTTTCAAATCATATTAGTAATTTCACCCCTAATATTTAGTCTTCATCCCTCTATAAAAATAACCACATCTCATCCTTGAATCCCACGTTAGCCAAGATTTAATGTGCATTTGGTTACCAATTGAATTTGGTCCAGTTAAAATTGAACACTTCGTTACATAACGGTTTAGTTGCCCACAATTAGTCAATTGGTCAATGATGACAGGGTAGTCCAAGACCAAATAAAGTAACCAAACATATAAGTGCTTAAAAGGTTAAACGGTTCAATGGTTAAAAAGCTGTGAAGTGGGGAAAAGCGAGAAGGGAACAGTAATCAATCACATCCAAGCTCACTCCACCAACCCACGCTTGCAAAAACAGAGCAGGTCTGCAATACATGCTATTACCCAGGGGTCCAAAGCCTTCAACCCCAAAAGGGGAAACCCTCCACTGCAAACAGGTTCCACTAGTCTTGTACATACCATTTGAGGAGATGTCTTCCCCTATAAGAAGACAGCTCTTTCACCTCAAAAATACATTCCAAACCGGAGAAAGATTCCTTCATCTCTGGTTATTCATAAGAGTACTTGCTTCCAAGTTACTCCTCGCCATATTCACCACATACATTCTGTTTGCTTTCGTTTCTGGATTCGAGCTTGTCTCGGAGAAAGAACCTCGAAGCAAATAACAACTACATACTAGTGAACCTCCTTCCACGTTTTGCAAACGTGGGGGGACCCCGCGACCTGCGTTAGGCAAAACTGAACCCTTCAGCCTTTTTGCCTAACCAACTCAGCTACCATCCTCGGTCTCGTGTTTGTTGCATCAACAAGTTGGCGCCCACCGTGGGGCTACGCCGCTATTTCTTCTCAAAAAGACCTAGTAGTGTAGCTCTCTTCACTCAAAATCACCATGTCAGAAAGTGGATCCCCGGGAGAAGTGAACCAGATCCCTAACACTTCTACCCCGGGTGGTGGTCAAGCTCATACGGCTATAACAACACCGTTTTCGACTCCGGGGAGTACACCCGAGTTCCTTACCTTCAACACACCAACCCCATCCAGATCCGGGGCTCCGTCTCCCAACGTCGGTGTATCAGACACCCCAGCGCGTGTTGAACTTACCCCCGAGGGGGTCGCTAATAATTTCCTCGAGTTAAGGTCACTTCTTAACCAGCATGTGAGTAAAGAAAGGGAAAAGGGGGTAAGGATTCGTTTAGATTATGACGAACCTGAGCCAACGCTGTCTCCCGGACCACCCCAACCTCCTTTTACCACAAGAAGTGAGGCTGGTCCTAGCAACCCTTCAAACCCTCATCCTTATCTATCCACTATGACAAATCCAACGGTTCATCCTATTCTCTCTTCCCAACCAATTACTAGTGGCACTCCTCTGGGACACGAGCTACCGCTTGACCAGCTCCTACAGTCCCCGGTGACAAGCTATCCAGCTTCTTTAACAACCACATGGGAGCAAGCTCTGTCCGTGCTCCCTTTAGCACGAAGTGCTGTTACTAGCACCCCTCTCGGGGTAAACTGCTCGGTTGGTCCAGGAAGCCTTCAGGGCTTCAACCTCATACCCAATATGATGTCCCAGATGATGGCCAACTTCCCATGGCAACACTTCATTAATCAAGTGCTAGCCACTCAGGGGAATCATGGCAATAGTCACAGTGTGGATACAAGACCTGAAGAAGACCTGGCTAAACCCTATAAGCCAAGCAACCTTTCATGCTTCTCAAGGCAGATAGCCGATTATGATTTTCAATCAAAAATCAAGATGCCAACCCACATCAGAACGTATGATGGGACTGAAGATCCCGAGGATCACCTCCAGATCTTCACTGGTGCTGCTCGAATAGAAAAATGGTCAAATGCTGAATGTTGCCTAATGTTCATGCAGACTCTTGTTGGATCCGCCAGGATCTGGTTCAATGACCTACCTGCTCAAAGCATTCGAAGCTTTGATGATCTCAGCAGGGGTTTTCTGGCGAACTTCTCCCAACAAAGGCGATACGTCAAGGACGCAACAGTAATCTTCCAGATAAAACAACGCGACGATGAAAGTCTTCGAGCATTCATTGAACGATACAAGAAAGAAGGACTAACCTATGTAGGGGCTGACGAGAAAATGAGAGTGGCCGGCTTTATGAACGCCATAACCTCTAAATACCTCACACGAGATTTCAACAAATCTCTGCCCAAAACCTTGGAGGAAGCCCTTGAAAGGGCCGAAGCTCACATTCGGGGAGAGGAAGCTGTAGATATCAAGGAACAAAGGAAAAGAGGGTCTGGCTGGCGAAGCAACAGCCCAGCCAGAAAGAGAGGAAACTTCAACTCTTACGACAGGCGCCCAAAGGGTTCAGACCTCCCAGGCCTCTCCCCAAAAGTAGAAAAAATGAGAAATCCACGCAATTCTGTGAGTTCCATGAAGAAAAGGGACATCACACCAACGATTGCTTCCAACTGAAAAAGAGAATTGAAGAGGCTGTTAAGTCAGGAGAGCTCGCCCATTTGGTAAAAGGAGTTCGGGACAAGATGGATGAAGGCAAAGGAAAGGAAGTAAACATGGTGTATTCTGATGAAAAGGTTCCTCACAAGAAGCAGCGGTTGGAAGCCTGGAGCTTCAGTGTGTCTGCTTTCCCCCAACGAGGAAGGACCCACTTCCCAGTCCCCTTGTGGTTGAAGCCACCGTGGGTACACTACAAACATGTAAAGCATACATAGACATGGGAGCAGCCACTGAAATCATGTTCGAGAATTCTTCAACCGTTTAAGCGATGAGGAACGTTCAAGGCTTCAACCTTCCGGAACCTCCATAAAAGGTATCGCCGATATAACCCTGAAGCCTTTGGGGCAGATAACCCTTGATGTTCGTTTCAGCGAGCGATCGAAAGAAAGAACCCGATCACTAACCTTTGTGGTTATCAACATCCCTTCAAACTATGATGTAATCATAGGGAGGCCCGGATAATGTGCATTTTACATGGCAGTGTCTGTCGGCCATGGCACAGTCAAATTCCCTACTGAAAGAGGGATAGCAACCCTTCAACCCTCTCAGGAAGCTTACATGATCGAGGGTGAAAGTTCAAACGGTGAAAAGGACAAGCAAGGGTTAGTCATAAACCCTAAATACCCTGAGCAATGAATAAGGGTCAACCCCAACCTTTCCCAGGAAACTCTTTCGTACCTTGAAAAGCTGCTGAAATATCACAGTGATGTGTTCGCTTGGTGTCCTGAAGATATGACTGGGATCCCCCGAAATATTGCTGAACACGAGTTAAGAATACCACCGGATGTCAAACCGGTGGTCCAAAAGAAAAGAAGCCTGGCACCCGAGAGAAGCCTGGCAGCTTGCCAAGAGGTTGAAAAGCTTGTATCAGCCGGTATTCTCCGGGAAGTCAAATACTAATCATGGATTGCAAACCCTGTTATGGTCAAAAAACCCGACAACTCTTGGAGAATGTGCATAGATTTTAAAGATCTTAACAAAGCTTGTCCCAAAGATTGTTACCCGCTGCCGGAAATTGATCTCAAGGTCGATTCCCTCACGGGATATTCGTTTAAATGCTTTCTTGATGCATACAAAGGTTATCACCAAATCCTCATGAAGAAGGAGGATGAAGAAAAGACAGCTTTCCACACGGACAAAGGTATCTTTTGTTATCAAAAGATGCCTTTTGGCCTCAAAAATGCAGGTGCCACCTATCAGCGACTCGTCGATAAGGCCTTTGAAGACCAAATCGGTAGAAACATGGAGGCATATATCGATGACTTGGTGATTAAGAGCAAGACGGAACATCAAATGCTTGATGATATCCAAGAAACTTTCAAGAACCTTAGAAAGATTAACATGAAGCTCAACCCGGAAAAATTCTCGTTTGGATTCGATGAAGGAAAATTCTTGGGTCACATCGTTGGAAAGCAAAGTATCAAGGCCAACCCTAACAAAGTAAAAGCTGTCCTTGAAGCTAAACCACCAAGAACCAAGAAGGAGGTTGAAAGCTTAATCGGGAAGCTTGCAGCCTTGAAGCGTTTTACCTCAAAACTGGCCGAAAGGTCTCTACCCTTCTACAAAACGCTCAAGAACTGCTCAGATAAAAAAGATTTCAGATGGACCGATGAAGCTGAAGAAGCTTTCAATCAAATGAAGCAGCACTTAGCTTCCCTACCAGATATTGCAGCACCAAAAACTGGGGAGGTCATATCGGTGTACCTTTCAATTGCCGACGAAGCCATCAGTGCAGTTCTCACCATTGAAAGAGACAAGGCTCAGGTACCCGTTTATTTTTTCCGCAAAACTCTAAAACTAGTTGAAACCAAATACCCTCCCCTCGAAAAACTTGCTCTAGCCCTGGTTCAAACAGCCAGGAGGCTTAGGAGATACTTCCAAGCACACCCTATACAAGTGGTCACTGACCAACCTGTCAAGAATGTGCTTGAAAAACCAGAGAACTCGGGGAGGCTAGCAAAATGGGCAGTGGAACTAGGTGAACATAACATCACCTATGTCCCACGAAAAGCCATTAAAGCTCAGGTCCTGGCCGACTTCCTGGTTGAAGTCCCAAACCAAACAATTGAAGAAGTAAACACCACAACCGCTGAACCCTCCAACCCTGAAGCCTGGAAATTATTCACTGATGGGGCTTCAAGCGTTGAAGGGTCAGGAGCTGGTCTAGTCCTAATCAACCCTGAGGGGCTAGAATTCACATATGCTCTCTGTTTTAATTTTCAGACCACCAATAACGAGGCTGAATACGAGGCATTGATCGCTGGTCTACGACTGGCCAAAGAAATGAAAGTCCAGAAGCTTGAAGTGTTCACAGATTCACTACTAGTATCAAGCCAAATTAATGACAGCTATGTCGCTAAAGAGCCCAACATGAGAAGGTACAAAGAAAAATCCAAGGAGTTAATGAACACCTTCCAGACATGCAGCATTAAACAAATTCCAAGGTCCCAAAACAAAAAGGCCGATGCCTTGAGCAAATTGGCATCCCTCACATTTGCCCACCTCACGAAAAAGGTGTTGGTTGAAGTGTTAAAGGCCCGGTCGATTGATGAACTGGAAGTGCAAGATGTAGTCACCGAGGAAGATCCAAATTGGATGACTCCCATCAAAAAATTCCTCCAAGATAATGAACTACCCAATGATCAAATAGAAGCCGAAAGGGTTAAAATCAAAGCAAGACAATATGTGTTGCAAGGAGAAACCCTCTATAAAAAAGGTTACCTTGCACCCTTGCTAAGATGTGTGGGTCCTGAACAAAGCAAGTATTTGATTAAGGAAGTGCATGAAGGAATATGTGGAGCTCATTTTGGAGCTAGGTCGGTGGTTGCAAAGCTCATGAACCTTGGATACTTCTGGTCGTCGATGCATCGTGACACCGTGGAACAGTTGAAGAAATGTGATGCCTGTCAAATTCATGCCCCATTCCCAAGAAGCCCCAAACATGACCTGGTTCCAATAACCCCGGCATGGCCATTCCATAAATGGGGAATGGACATTGTTGGGCCATTCCCTCCAAGCAAAGGGGGAGTGAAGTTCTTATTAGTAGCAATCGACTACTTCAGCAAGTGGCCGGAGGTTAAACCCCTTGCCAAGATCACAGGAAAACAAGTCATAGACTTCGTTTGGGAAAATATCATCTGCCGCTATGGTTTGCCGGGTGTAATTGTCACCGATAATGGAAAGCAATTTGCCGAGAAACCCTTCAGCCTTTGGTGCAAGGAATACAGGATCAACCAGATTTTTAGCTCAGTGGCTTACCCACAGTCAAATGGCCAGGTCGAAAGGACCAACAGAAGCATCGTGGAAGGCATCAAAACAAGATTGGGGAGGTATGAAAGCAATTGGCTCGAAGAATTGCCTAGCGTTTTATGGGCAATTAGAACAACCGAAAAAGCAAGTCACAAGAAAACACCTTACAGCTTGGTATTTGGATCCGAGGCCGTAATCCCCGCCGAAATAGGAGTTGTAACCCAACGAATTGTCAACATGGATCCCGAAGTAAATCAACAAGAGACCATGTTGAATTTACAACTCCTAGAGGAAGCCCGAGATCAAGCGGCAATACAAGAAGCCAAATATAAACAAAAGATGGAAGCCTACTACAACAAGAAGGTTAAGAATGAACGATTCAAGCCAGGGGATCTAGTCCTCAGAAACAACGAAGCTAGCAAAAAGGAAAATCAAGGGAAGCTGGGCCCAAAATGGGAAGGTCCATATACCATCCTAGAAGCACACAAGGGCGGATCTTACAAGCTAGCAGACCCAGAAGGCAAAAGGCTTCCAAGGCATTGGAACGGAAAAACCCTGAGAAAGTTCTATGTTTAGACAAAAAGTTTGGTTTGTATCAAAACGAAAACCTTTTGTAAAAGCAGATACTGCTTGAATGAATGAAATTGATTTATCAAACTTGTCTTTCTATCCTAATATCAGGTTGAGAACCTAGCAAAAAACTCCATGGCAAGGGCCATGTAAGGGGATGAGCTCCCAGGCCATATCGCTCAATAGGTTCAAGGGTTGAATGAGCCTATATAAGGGGTGAGTTCCTAAATCAATACAACTCCATGAGATTTATTAAGAAAAAACAATAATGTCTCATAGACAGGTTTGAACAGCCTACACCAATCGTTCCTTAAGTCTTAGAAACATAAATAACAAATAGACTTACGAAATCAAATAAATTACAAAGAAATAATGAAAAGGATAGATACTACGTCTTGTTGTTAATAAACACTAAGGTAAAGTGTCTGCAACACTGAACCCTTTAAAGTGTAAAAAACATAAAGACAAAGTAAACTCAACAAAGGCAAGACCAGAAAATAACAATAATAGACAAGGGAAAAATGAGCAGACCCATCAATAAAACACGCAAACCAAAAGCTGTCAAGGTTTCAAGCCAACAGAAAACAAGCTCGAGAGGTTAAAGGCTTTAACCCAAAAACAGCTACACAAAAGGCTTGAAGGGTTGAAAACCCACAAAACAAACCAAGCAAAACAAGTAAACAAACATAACACAAACAACATAGCAACCATCATATCATAATTAGGAAGGCCATAAAAGACCTTCAGAAAAAAGTTAAAGCAAGTTCTAGTAACTTGCAAGAAAAACTAATGTTCAAATGGCCATTCAGGCCTAACAAACCACCAACAGGAACCTTAAGGGTTCCTAGAAACCTAATATTGTTTAAGATATTACAGACATAAAGTGTTTGCTAAGAAAGCTACGAATAAACATCAGGTAGCAGAAGGCTTGGAACCTTCAGCTTTGGACTTCTTGGCTTTCTTAGTCTTCTTGGCCTTAGCACCCTCATCACCACCAACCGCGGAGGCCTCTAAACCAGCATCTTTTGAAACATCAGGCAGACTTGAGAGGGTATCATCGCTATCCCCAGAGTAAGATCTCTTCCTTGAAAGGGAACCCAAAACCTCAGCACACGCCTTCTCATTCAGCCCCTCAGGTTTCAAATCCTGTAAAACAGATAAAGGCTTACCAAAGCAAGAAGAAACCTCATGAATATAAGGGTAGGTTAGCCTCTCCATCTGCTCAACAGAGCCTTTGAAAATATCAGAAGCCTCGGGGCGAAACATAGGTGATTTCTCCAAGGGTTGTCCAGACTCATGAAGCTTGTAACCAGCAATAAGGCCTTGATGTTTCCCCAGGTTCAGAAGCTTAGTATAAACATCACCAAGGGCAGAGTTAAACTCCTTGGAATGTAAAAGGTAAGTGACAACCTGCTGGAAACTATGCTCAATCAACCACTGATTGTCAGAAGTAACATGGCCAACCGAAGCTTTCAACCCTTCTTTTTCCTCACGAAAGGCCTGTTGCTGAACAGCCAAGGCCTCCCGGTCAGCTTTTAACTTCAGCAAGTTAGCTTCAAAACTTTTCCTCAAATCACCCATCTCAATATCATGCATTTTCTTCAAATCACTAACCTCCTTCCGCCACGCTGCTTCCTTCTCCGCAAAACCAGCTATTTCCTTCTTCATCGATGCTAGGGAGGATTTCATCTTATCCTTTTTCTTGGAGAAGTCCTCATATTCTTGCATCATTTGACGAAAACGAGTAATCCCTTGAGGAAGCATAGCCGCAAGGTTGCAGGTGCTTAAAACCATGCGAGACAACATTAAGTCATCATCCATCTCAGCAATGGTCTTGTGCACAGAAGGAGGAGCAAGATGACTAAGAGCATCCTTACAAACAGCAGCATCCTTGAAGGTGTCATCATTTTTTACTAACCAAGCAGGCACATAAGTACCTTCAGGATTTAACCCTTCAACGTCCCTGCTTGAAGACTCCTGAACAGGGGTAGAGACAACCTTTTTGCTTTGAACCTTTTTACCACGAACAACCAACTCCTTGTCCTTCTCAACACCGGCTTCAACCTGATCTTCCGAAACTTCAATATCGTCACTCAAATCCACCGGTTCAGTAGAGGTGGATTGAGGAGCAGCTTTCAAACGACGAGTAGATCGTCGAGTTGAAGCCTTGGGAGCAAGAGGCTTCGAGAAACCCTTCACAATTGACACACTAGCATACCCACTACCCTCAAACCTTTGCTCAGCAGTCCTAACAACAACATTTTCATTTGGAACAGAGGGAACATCCTCAAACACAACGTCCGAAGTGTCATCACTTTTAATAAAGTCCAAGGCAGACATAACTGCAAAGAACAATCAAACAAAACATAAGACGAAAGATTAAAAAACAAAATAACAAGAAAAATAAAAATGCATACCCGTGCCATCTCTCATCAGAACCGGATCCCGGTCGGCTTTTTCCCACAACTTACTAACCCCCAATAGAACCAGCAAATGCTCAGGAAAGGGACGAACCCTCGCAGGGCATTTACGAATACATTGCAGAAAAGCATCATTTAAATCAGACTCAAGGGGTTCCGGTTCATTGAGAACGGCAACCGGGTGACGCCACACAGTTTTAAACGGAACAATAGTGTCCGAAACCCAGAAAAAACGATCTTTCCAAACTCCAAGTGTGGTAACCATCGATGAAATAAGGCCAGAATCAACTTTAGACGCTTCAAAAGTAAACCAATCGCCATTTTTGGCGAGACGAAAAAAGCGACGGAATAATAACAAAGAGGGATCATAACCAAGGGCACGGCACAAAACCTCGAAGTGTAAAACCCTAGCCATGCCCTTCGGATGAATCTGACCAAAGGAAACCCGGTAATACTCTAACAAATTCAAAACAAACAGAGAAAACGGGTAGCGAAGGTTTGAAAATTCAAAATGACGGCAATAAAGGGCGATGAAACCAGCCGGACATTTATCAACCGAAGCATCACAGGCAGGAGCAGTAGGTGTAAATTCAGCCCCAATACCATAATCTTTACAAAACAACTCTACTTCCTCTTGGGTTAACCGGGAAAAGGATCTCGCTAAATCCTTAAGGGCACCCATTTTTGCAAGAAAATTATGAAACAAAAGTAAAGCAAAGGGTGAACAAGCACTAACCTTGAGAGAAAAGGGGAAAGATTTGCAGGAAACACTTGATGGAAAATGAAATGGCAGCAAAGAAAAATATAAAACGAATTTATATAGGGGCAATAAAAGTAATTAAAGTCTCCTGCAAAACCGCCACCCTATCTACTGCCATACATCAATCAAATCAACTGTCAATAATTTAAAATTCAAATTCAAATACTAGCTGCCTCCAACCTTTCAACCACTCAAGGAACGAACCATTGAAACCTTCAAGCAATAACACACAGGCATAAAAGTCAGAAGTCTTTGAGTATACTACCCAAAAGCCTCTGACTTGGGGGGCTGATGACGGGGGTAGCCCAAGACCAAATAAAGTAACCAAACATATAAGTGCTTAAAAGGTTAAACGGTTCAATGGTTAAAAAGCTGTGAAGTGGGAAAAGCGAGAAGGGAACAGTAATCAATCACATCCGAGCTCACTCCACCAACCCACGCTCGCAAAAACAGAGCAAGTCTGCAATACATGCTATTACCCAGGGGTCCAAAGCCTTCAACCCCAAAAGGGGAAACCCTCCACTGCAAACAGGTTCCACTAGTCTTGTACATACCATTTGAGGAGATGTCTTCCCCTATAAGAAGACAGCTCTTTCACCTAAAAAGACATTCCAAACCGGAGAAAGATTCCTTCATCTCTGGTCATTCATAAGAGTACTTGCTTCCAAGTTACTCCTCGCCATATTCACCACATACATTCTGTTTGCTTTCGTTTCTGGATTCGAGCTTGTCTCGGAGAAAGAACCTCGAAGCAAATAACAACTACATACTAGTGAACCTCCTTCCACGTTTTGCAAACGTGGGGGGACCCCGTGACCTGCGTTAGGCAAAACTAAACCCTTCAGCCTTTTTGCCTAACCAACTCAGCTACCATCCTCGGTCTCGTGTTTGTTGCATCAACAGTCAAGTTTTAAAAACGCTGGATAAAACCAATTTTAATATACACAACAATAACAATTTTGGTTTTTATATTACGTACCTTTCTTGGCAATAATTATTTAAATATTTACAACTATAAGACTATATGTACTTGCCAAGTGGAATTTCTTGATTGAGTGAGAAATTAAATACACACGCATATGACATATGCGCCCACATATACATAAGACCGCGAGGTGGGTTTAGGTTTAGGGCATGGGAAATCCACCCAAACTTTGCACACAATTTCTTATAGGCTTGGCTTTGGGTTTTACCCCTCTAGCGTTGGTATTGTGTCTGGCGTGGGGTGCTGGTTGGGTTGAAGTGGCTGGCTGTGATTGACTAGTTAATTAAATGAAATTTTTAGCAGGGCTGGCCATGCCCAGCTAAAAAAAAGCCACGTCATCCCATGCTCAAAAAAAGTCACACCCAGCCAAGCCACACCATTTGAAGCACACCTCCGCCACATGTCAACCTAAACCCCCACACCACGTACTCGTGCGCTTAGGACAAATGTCCATAGATAGCAATGTATAACCCATTTAGTAATCGTATTTTTTATTTTATCTAATTTAGTATTTAGTGGCTTTGGTTCCTTATTTAAATTTAAGCATCTGAGCCAAGTTCATTATATTTTTTTAATACAAAAATGATCAAACTAATTTAATCAAAACGTGGGTTTTGATTGAGTTTCTGATGAAACAGTGCTTAACCAAGAGAGGTTAATTCACTGGTCTCGTTAAGTAGGGTTAATCCCTTCTTTCCGAGGATCGGTGGCTGGATCGTCAGCTGGGTTGTCTCCTGCACAAGGAAAACACACCGTAACTCGTAACAAGGAGGAAGAGGTGGGGGGGTGCTCCTTGTTACCACTCTCCGGCGTAAGAATCAGTAATTTGCTTAGGAAGCAAAGTGTGTGATAGTAGTAGTAGTGAGAGAGTCGTGAAGAGATACCTCAAACCTGGTTTGGGATGGGTATTTATAGCCGAGAAGTGAAGGAGGGTGGTTGAGTTGACAGACTGACGACGCGCCGCCCTTATGCAGGTGTGTCAGGCTCGTCGGCTGTGAAGGTGAGGCTACGTCCTACTGCGGTGTCAGTTGGTTGCCTACGTGTGGGCTGACAGGCGACTGTCATTGGTGCCACTTGCACTACAGTGTCAGTCCCACTTGCCTCGTGGGCAGGATGCAGTGATGGGCCGCACCGCTACCTGTGGTAACCGCCGTTGTTTCCGCGTTCCCACTCTGCAGAAGACTGCGGGATGCGGTGCTAGGCCGTATTGCCGCTTATGGTGACTGTTGCTGTTGTCCAGATTCCTTGTTATGACGAAAGTGTTCATAGGAAACGGTGCTAGGCCGCATCGCTATGCGTACACCCGTTTTCATACACGAGGTAAGGGGATATTCATAGGATGCGGTGCCAGGCCGCATCGTTTATGCCTATCTTCATTTTCCAATCACTTGACATATTGGATTCGACAGTTGTGTTCGCGCGTGCCCGCACAGACACAGATAAGTTCTTGCTAGTGGGGGTTTTTTTGATAAGGGTAATGGTCACTCGCGGTCGTGCTGACGCGGGATCTGGGACCATACCCCTTCAAGTCCCCCTAGTCTAGTGTTGCTCCCTCATGCAAGTTGCATGCGGGAGGAGTACTGGACTATGGTGTCTAGAAGGTAGTTCGTAGTTTGGAGAAGATTCTAGGCCATGTAAATGGCTCCTGCTTCTAGAAAATCAAGCTGGGGATCTGGTAGAGTCGTGTGACGTCTCTTCCGTACCGGTGAGCAAGTTCCGTCTGATGCGGAATTCTCAGCCGAGGACTTTGATCCGGTAGTATGGTCTACCTTTTTCTGATGTCATCAGGGTTAGTTCCACCTGTTGGTGTGTCGAACCAACCTCTGAGATCATGACTGAAGATGTCCGCAGGGTTCGAGCCAACCTTTGAGATGGTGACGGAAGTTGTCCGCGCTCGCAACTCTAGTTGTAACCTCTGCGGTAGCTGATGCAATGCTGTAAGTGCCTTGCTCTCGCTTTATGTTTATCAACTGGACATGCAACGATGATCCCTTTTTTGTGGGGTGTTCATGTTCTTCCAGTTAGCTCTCAAGTAACCGCACGTCCTTTGCGGTTACCTCGTTCCTTTGCATTGTTGGTCATGTTTGATCGAACAATGTGGGGTACTTGCGTCATTGTTGGCCGTGTTTGGTCGAACAATATGAATCTAGATAATGGTCAAATAAACATGGTCATAGGCATGGTCTTGCCCACCATTGTTTATTCTATGCAGCTCATATGCGGGCAAACAGAGTCATAAGCAGACTTGTTACCACTGTTGTTTGGCTTGTTGCTCAAGGAGATCACCTTAGATACTTAGGAATCTTGGTGAAACTCGTTCGCATTCGTTCTGTAGCCACTTTCCTTCACGTTTTGTTGGAAAATAGTTTTCCTGGCAGTAGCTTTGCTCAGCTGCATGATGGCTTAGTTGTGGCTCTTTCGTAGCTACCGTTCGCGGAGTTGCGTTCCGCCGCAGCTACTCATGAGTGTCTGCGGTTTGCAGCATGAAGGGGTATGGTCCTAAAAAGCCGCGTAGACCTTTGTCCAGGTCGCGCGCAGGACCATACTCCTCATTCAATAAGATGTTCAATCCAAACCTCGCGCAGGTTACCTCATTAAGGAACGATCTCGCGCGAGGTCTAAACATGAAAGAACTTTGATTTCGACACTTAGCATTCTGAATAAAAGCCTCTAATCACCTGTACCATGCGCGGGCTAGTTTCGTGTTCAGCAAGGACCGCGCATAGATGTGGCGCAAGGCTACTTCTGAAGGCTCTCAAGGTACAAGTGGCAGAGGAAAAAGGCCAATCCGCGTTTTTTAGGCTTTGCTCAATCGTGCTCCACGATCGTCTGACGTGCAGGAGACAGAAAGTACTAAAGGACGTTTACGTGGCACCAATCACATGGCAGAGACACCTGCCCCACGATCTCCACATACCTGCTGATGGCAGAGAGACAACAAGGCCGACAACAGTGACACGTGGCTCCAATCACGGTGCGCCAGCATCGGAGAACTTCTAAAAGCCATTACCGGTCGGCACCAGCGAGGCAAGGAGCATATCCGCTATGTTGTCTCCTTCCGTCCCAAGGCCCATCAGCCCACATCCTCTTACACCTCTCCGGCTATAAATAGGACTCTTCATTCACAGGTTAAACCATTCCATTCTCTCTACTCTCACTCTTTACTCACTTTAATCTCCTCAAGGCAGATTCTTATTCTCACACTGGAACCTGGTTAAGAGGGAAACCCCCACATTCCCCTCTTAATGAGCTAACGGTGTTCTGTTTTGCAGGATTAACCGGTCATTAAGGAGCTCAGAAAACGATAAGAAGATTAACCCTTATGGTAGAAACATAAACCAAGCTAATCCACCCATAAATTAGTTCCGTGTTTCTTCATTGACGCCCACCGGTTTTTTACAAATCACTCATCTTCTTTTTCTGAGTTGTCTTTAAGTTGTTTTTTCCTTCGATCATGGCTGGTCAAGGAATCGTTTCTGATTTTGTGAAACACCCGCTTTTGCGTCTAGAAGAAATGACATCCAAAGACGCTAAAAAAACATAAACTTTTAAAATATACGAATCTTTCACAACCCAAAAAGGTAAATTACTTACTAGAGTAATTTAATAGACATCAAAAATAACAACTTGAATACATAATTAAAATTTTTACAAAAATTGGGCATGACCCGTCCGTAAAACGAGTATGCCCCTGTTTTAACCACATTCAAAACAATATCATTCTACATGCTACTACTAAAACTAAAACATCAAGTACTTAAAGGCGTTTTACCAACAATTTGTACAAAAAGTATTTTGACCCAAAACATTAGCATAAGCTAGCGGAAGCGCTTGGTAAGACATGTTTTGATCGTGTGCTCGCTCCATTTCGCCGAGTCGCCTAAGTTGAGGATTTACCTACATTCAATGACAAGACTTCAAAAGTTAGTCGTAATTCTCATTTAACTCAATGTAACAACATATTAGCTTCATTCGTTCATATGATTTCATTATTCGTACGCATTCGATTTACCCAATTAAATGGGTAATGGCATATACCCTCGTAATGAGGTTCAAGCTTATCGCATACGACCCGATAACATCGGGTTAATTGCTTTCAACATAAATCTTTCTTTTCCATCCGTATAACGGATTAAACTTCAAGCATTTTTCATAGCATTCATGACCACCCGTTCAAAACGGGTAGTAGCTTATTCTTACTCGACTTGTTCAACTAGAACTTGTCGACTTGCATAGCTTGTCATACCCTTTGTTAGCATAACCAAATCCGCAAGGGATTTGCTATTTCGCATCCACTACAACATGACTTCTAAAACCTTTTTCGAGATAAACTCTTACATCTAACCAATCTTTATCCATAAAGAAATTGCACGAATTGTATTATCAAATAATAACATTCAATATCATCGTAAATCTACTAGTAGAGTAAATAAAGTTCAAAGGAACTTACCGCGATCTTGAGATACTTATGCCTTCGAGTGACTTGCGCCTTCTTCCTTCTTCGTGCCTATATGTCATAATCCCATACTTTAGCTTTCAAAAACATTACTTTCACAATCCTTATAGTTCATTATGGTGTCTACTAATCACATACGCCATTATCATAAAGAAGTTACATCGACTTAACAAGTATTCATGTAAAAACCATAACTAAACTCACTTAAGCATTTCATCGAACACATTGCGTGCGTACCATCTACAAGGCATAGTGTACAAGTATATTATGCATAATCTTACTAGTTCATATCAAAATCATGAAATTCAACTAATTTTCACATAACCTTCATCCTAAATCAGATCCTTAGAATAATAATCTACAACATCTAACTTCATATATCATAACCATACTCAATTTAACACATTTAGCATCATCATCTTCATAACATTACTACTACAAGTGGGTTTTTACCAAAATCTTTCAAATAACCTAAAAATCAGCATGATTCTTATCCTAGAAGGTAACCCTAACTCAGATTTCTCACATTTAGGCATAAAATTTCGAGATTGGGTTGAACCCCTCATTCTACAAATCATGATTTCAAAAAATTAAACTTACCACTTCAATAATCGAGCTTAGATGATCGAAATTTTGAAGCATGCAATCGATTATCTTTGAAATCCTTTGTCAATTTGTTGAATTTAGCAAGAACAAGGGTTTCCTCCTTGTTCCCCTGTGTTGTTCGATCCCCACGTACACACCAGGAGTGTGTTTAGGGTTTTTATTTCTTTTAGTCCCTTCTTGTTGATATTTTCTACATGTGCCCCTTCTAGTTTGTTTGTTATTTTAATTTTGGCCTTTCTCATTATCCTACTAGTATTTGTAACATTTACATTTACTAGGTTAGACCTTAATAGATTTAGGTTGTATGTCTAAAGGTCATTTTTGGGGTGTTACAAGTCTAACCCCCTTAAAGGAGGTTTCGTCCCCGAAACCTTTCTCATTCCAACTAGACCACTTTTACTCTTACTTTTTCATCTATTCATTCACGATGCTTAATACAACATAGATGCATTCGGGATCTTGGCAAGAGTTTCATTCATGCATAAAAGGTATTTGTACGCATAGTCCCTCCGTTCTTAAATCAAGTAAATTACTTTCATAATCACATATAAGTCAGAATCTGATCCAAAACTCTTATTAGTGTTGTTTTCACTTTATAATGCTAGTTCCTAGCATACATCATCACTTGCAGTTCGTTCATTGAAATTTATTCCAAATGTATACTATTGGTCATACAAGCTTATGCTTACTACTTGTTTCTATCTCTCTAAATGAGCGTAACATATTCATATATTTATTAATGTATATAAATCGATTATTTCATTCCGCACACTAATCATGCACGATATAATTCATTATTGTAATCATGAGCAAACCCCATTATCCTATTACTAACGTTCTTCTACTTACTTTATTGTTCATATGAGGGCTTAACATAACATTATACGTATACTATAAACATTTAATGATTTAGTGGTACTAATACAAAGTTACCCACTTCCTAATTACCTTTTCATACTTAATACGAGTATAAGGCATCATTCTACGGTTACTACCCTCACTTGAACTAATTTCAATTTGAGTTTAGCCTCAAATTTTATCCTTCGCACACTTTATTATTAGTTCCTTGCATGAACTACTTATGATAACAACTAGGTATGTTGTGTACGAGCACCCTATGAGCGTTTAACCAATTCAGCTCAAACTTTCATTTAAGGCCTTTAGATCTCCCTCTTAATGACACCCATACTTTCTCACGCTGATCGTTACAGGTCGATTATTGTATACCATGCCATAATTATTCTACCATTCTTTTTGTTCACACTTGCAGATAAATCTACGGATTCTTAATCATTAATCAAGAATTAAACATTTTACTAACCTCACCTTTAATGCATAAGTTAGTTATCCGTGTGCCGGATCGATCCGATTCTTTATATGTACCAGAATTGGTCTCATCCATTCATGAAATATGCTCCCACTCATGGGAATCTTTCTACTAGCTTCATTACTATCATCTCACTAAGAATCCCATCATATTTGTCTAATATAAACAGTTAGCACCTAACCCTTCATAATTGCGTCCTACGGGGCGTTAGTTCGCCCATTGCCTCTTTCAAAATTTTCTTACGTACATGCTAAAACATATCATACATTTCATTTCTTACATACAATCCTTTCTTTTTATTGGTTATTTCTCCAACTTTTGTAGTTTGACCTTTCAAGGTCAGACTAACACCACCTCACCTATTGTGGTTGTATCGAGGTGCACGTTCGTATCTTATACTTGCATAATTGCAAGGACTTCATTTATTTCGTTTGACTTTTCGGAAGTCTAACTGTAAATGGATTCTTACATATGGGTATCAGTTATCATTTATTTCATCTAGTCGAGCCCTAAGCTCCTATTAAAAATATAATCTTTTTATACGTACCTGGCGCGGGTCAAAACCCTTGACTCGTTATTTATACTTTGCAACGGTTAATTCTTTCCAAACTGCGACAAAGCATGGCCAAACATTATGCTCACCTATAACTAATAAACTTAACAAACCGAACATTAAATACCGGGTTCAAATGGCAATCGCCATTTGACCCGTATAACTTATTTGAGTTTTTGGTACTTAGTTTTTATTCTCACTTGCTTAATCCGTCTTCACTTACGAATTTGAACTTTTAATTTATTACTTTTCATTCTTATCTTTCTCTCTTATATTGACCCGATCCCTTAAGAAACGTTAGACCCCCTTTTTACTTGCTTGTCTGGACATACGTGAGATTATTCTCGTGTTTTTCTCGAGCTTCGGTCAATACATGACCATCCCTTAATATACCATTTCTATTTGTTCGTTCACCGTATTTAGTGTTAATTCACCTACGTTCTCTAACGTGTCTCTACTAATGAGCATCCTACATTACACATTGTATTTCCTACGTAATACTTCTAGCATTTGTAAGTAATTGTTATTTACTATCTTCTACAATATAACCTTATAAGGTCAACCACCACCCAGTACTTTTTGTATATAAGTATTGCAGTACATGTTGTACTTACTTTCAATTAGAACATCTTTACAAAATGTCTTTAGATAACATCCCAACTAATATTCTTTCCATACCTTTCATCAACATTGCCAAGCTTTCATTCCCGCCTTAGGACTTCTCAACTAAAATTTATGACCGCTTTACCCTTATAATGAGGTCTTATCGATATAACATTATGCTAACAATTTCAACAAAACATACCATAACATTTCTAATTTATTTACACATTTCACTTTGATTTCGAATATTGCAAACATGTATATACCTTCATGTAGATAAATTCGAAGTGATTGCAAAATCACTTACCTTTAGTGTTCACGTTCATGCTTGCCTCATTGCTTCCTCTTACCCCGTTTGCCATCCATACTTGAATCAACTGACGAGATTTCCATCCTTACATATTATTACATTCGTAACATTGTTAGCTTATGTGAGCATACATACAACTATTCATTTTCTTTCTATTCATACGTTATTGACTTTCGTTAGTCAAATTTCGTATAAACGAGACATTTATTAATAGTTATCTCATTTCAAATCCATACAACTAATCTATCATCAAGCATAACACGTAAATCACTTAATACATAATACATTAACTCTTTACTTTAGCATTTGTGTCTAATGACCATTTCATGATATCCCTATTATGTTGACTTTTAGATAGTCAACTGTCTTGCTTACACACTTCAAGCTTTTGAACATGTAATCATCTAAATATGATAGACCGTAATATTAATATTCTTCGTATTTCATATATACAATTTACGCAATCCTCGAAGCAATACACATATATGCATTCACTTTCACGTACTTTCACGTGCTAATGCTTCATGATTCTACAAATAGTAAATATCATTCAAATTAACTATATAACATAATTCCAACGTATCCTTTACTAGTAAGCTAGTATGATTCGCATTTAGCACATATTCGCCTCTTAATCGTAACAAGGCAAATAATTAAATACACATAAGCATCACACCATTCAAGTACAAGGTACAAGCCTCTAATGCATAATTCTGATCAAAGCATACATTCATCTGAATTTTCATACCAATTCCATCTAACTCACATTCTTTAATTTACTTCCACCACTATTCTCACCATTTTTATATTCATTTATTAACAATTCCGGTCCCTTCACATATCTAAGTACTTTAGTCTATATTTACTTCCTTCATTATTCATTATCATACATTTCCAACTCCACTTTATACATTCGTCATTCATTTCATGCCATCCTATACGTTACATTCAACTTTTATAAATTTTACTTTATCGTCGACGATCTTCATAACTTGACAAGAACATAAAACGGGTATTTCTGAGAAGTATGGGAACTTAAATCATAATTCACAAGCTTCTATACATCATAGTTCATTAGCCCATAATTACTTCATTCGCATTCTTAAATTTTAAACTTTTACTCCCCTTTTTAAACTTTCATCGTTCACTTAGTATCATTCGACACATTACTTTCAACTTTTACATTTAATACGGATTATAAGCTTTCAACATATCATTATTCATAGTCCATATTACTTATTCTCATTCTTATATTTCGAGCTTTACTTCATACGTTCGTCGTTTGTTTTATACCCCTTTGTACATTCCATTCAACGTTTAATGGTTTTATACCATTGCCATTATTTATTTATTTATTTCTTACATACTTAATTTACCTCATAATGACTCTACAAAACCGTGAATCAGGCTCCCGAGAAGTATCGTTAATTAAAATTTGGAAAATCTTAAAATTTTCGTGAGCTGAATTACACAAGTCGACGACGGGCTCCAGAAAGTGGCGTCGGCCACTTTAGTCCGTCGACAGGCAATTAGGGCGTCGGCATTAGGGGGGCGTCGGCGACGGCCTCTCCTCTGCTAGATCGCTGCTGAACTTTATTTTGGCTGTTCCGACTGTTTTCCGGGTCCGTTTTCAGCTACCCGGGTCCAGGGATTTCTCATTTTACCCATCTTAACACTTCTTAACATAATTAATCTTAAATCTTATACCGTAACGCACTACACATACTCATATTTAAGCGAATGTTTAAAATTCTTACCTCATTGGCGATCTCGGAGCGAGCACATTTGCACGAGCCATCGGTTTGAGTTCGAGCACTAAGACTCTTGCCCGAATCCCTCAAACCTTGGCTCTGATTCCAACTTGAAACACCCGCTTTTGCGTCTAGAAGAAATGACATCTAAAGACGCTAAAAAAAACATAAACTTTTAAAATATACGAATCTTTCACAATCCAAAAAGGTAAATTACTTACTAGAGTAATTTAATAGACATCAAAAATACCAACTTGAATACATAATTAAAATTTTTACAAAAATTGGGCATGACCCGTCCGTAAAACGAGTATGCCCCTGTTTTAACCACATTCAAAACAATATCATTCTACATGCTACTACTAAAACTAAAACATCAAGTACTTAAAGGCGTTTTACGAACAATTTGTACAAAAAGTATTTTGACCCAAAACATTAGCATAAGCTAGCGGAAGCGCTTGGTAAGACATATTTTGATCGTGTGCTCGCTCCATTTCGCCGAGTCGCCTAAGTTGAGGATTTACCTACATTCAATGACAAGACTTCAAAAGTTAGTCGTAATTCTCATTTAACTCAATGTAACAACATATTAGCTTCATTCGTTCATATGATTTCATTATTCTTACGCATTCGATTTACCCAATTAAATGGGTAATGGCATATACCCTCATAATGAGGTTCAAGCTTATCGCATACGACCCGATAACATCGGGTTAATTGCTTTCAACATAAATCTTTCTTTTCCATCCGTATAACGGATTAAACTTCAAGCATTTGTCATAGCATTCATGACCACCCGTTTAAAACGGGTAGTAGCTTATTCTTACTCGACTTGTTCAACTAGAACTTGTCGACTTGCATAGCTTATCATACCCTTTGTTAGCATAACCAAATCCGCAAGGGATTTGCTATTTCGCATCCACTACAACATGACTTCTAAAACCTTTTTCGAGATAAACTCTTACATCTAACCAATCTTTATCCATAAAGAAATTGCACGAATTGTATTATCAAATAATAACATTCAATATCATCGTAAATCTACTAGTAGAGTAAATAAAGTTCAAAGGAACTTACCGCGATCTTGAGATACTTATGCCTTCGAGTGACTTGCACCTTCTTCGTTCTTCGTGCTTATATGTCATAATCCCATACTTTAGCTTTCAAAAACATTACTTTCACAATCCTTATAGTTCATTATGGTGTCTACTACTCACATACGCCATTATCATAAAGAAGTTACATCGACTTAACAAGTATTCATGTAAAAACCATAACTAAACTCACTTAGGCATTTCATCGAACACATTGCGTGCGTACCATCTACAAGGCATAGTGTACAAGTATATTATGCATAATCTTACTAGTTCATATCAAAATCATGAAATTCAACTAATTTTCACATAACCTTCATCCTAAATCAGATCCTTATAATAATAATCTACAACATCTAACTTTATATATCATAACCATACTCAATTTAACACATTTAGCATCATCATCTTCATAACATTACTACTACAAGTGGGTTTTTACCAAAATCTTTCAAATAACCTAAAAATCAGCATGATTCTTATCCTAGAAGGTAACCCTAACTCAGATTTCTCACATTTAGGCATAAAATTTCGAGATTGGGTAGAACCCCTCATTCTACAAATCATGATTTCAGAAAATTAGACTTACCACTTCAATAATCGAGTTTAGATGATCGAAATTTTGAAGCATGTAATCGATTATCTTTGAAATCCTTTGTCAATTTGTTGAATTTAGCAAGAACAAGGGTTTCCTCCTTGTTCCCCTGTGTTGTTCAATCCCCACGTACACACCAGGAGTGTGTTTGGGGTTTTTATTTCTTTTAGTCCCTTCTTGTTGCTATTTTCTACATGTGCCCCTTCTAGTTTGTTTGTTATTTTAATTTTGGCCTTTCTCATTATCCTACTAGTATTTGTAACATTTACACTTACTAGGTTAGACCTTAATAGATTTAGCTTGTATGTCTAAAGGTCATTTTTGGGGTGTTACATTTTGGCTTCGGAACAAACTCTAACGCAGTGCTGGGAGAGGACAATCAAAATGTCCAAGTCCAGCATGTAGAAGAAATCAGTGAAATCGAAGTAACCAACATTGTGGGACCCCGCGCGAGTATCACTCGCATCACCCAGATGGTAACCTCAGGAAACAATGGTGCTGGACCTTCAAATCCAGCTCCACCTCAGAACATTTCGGCGCTATTAGGGCTACCTGAAGGCGAAACTCCAGCCTCTTGGTACGCCAAGCAAATCGCTACCATCAATGTTGCGTATCAATCATTGAGCGCACAGCAAGCAGTGTTACAAGCAGAACCCTCATTGGTCACACCTTTGGGTCAAAGTCAGGGGGCACGTCCGATAGCCACGCAACAAAATCTTCAAGGAAGAAATAAACGACCTACCCCCGCACGAAGGCCAAGCGTGCATGACACGCGTGACACGCGGGGAGAGACAGAAAGTTATTATGATTATCCGTCAAACATGCAGAGAGGTCCAGTTCAGAGCCGGCCCAGGGCGCACAACCTGAACAATGAATGGGACGATACAGACCCAAACGACCCAACGTGGCAAGATGATGAAGGGTCTTCGGTTTTCAACCGCTTACAGAGAAACCATGAATATTACAAACCAAGGCAGCACGTTGGGTACACTGAAGAGGCAGAGCGAGATTTCCGCCTTGCCTACCGACCAGCCAAAGCTGCAGAACACTCAAAGTTCATCCCAAAGATTGCTCTGGTGCCACTATCAAAGGAAAAATTGCCTCCCACAGTTGGAAAGTTTAATAGGTTGACTGATCCTAATGATCACGTCAGAGTATTCACAAGTGTTGGTTGCATGGGAGGATGGAATATGTCTATGTGGTGCCATCTGTTTATCCAAACCTTCACCAGGACTGCTCGCGCCTGGTTTGACAGCCTCCCTCCGGGAAAGATCAAGTCTTGGGGTTGATTTCAGGACCCAGTTTGTAAACCACTTCAGTCAGCAAAGACGTTACCAGCGCGACACAGCCGAAGTAACAGACATTTGGCGAAGAGAGAACGAAGGTCTAGAGGATTTCATCACTCGCTTTAACAAGGAGTGTTTAGAAATTGGTGGTGTAAGCGAACAGCTCGTGCACGCTCACTTTAAGAAAGCCATTCGCTGCGATAGCCTCATCAGGACTATCACAGGAAAAGATGGAATGCCCAAGGAGTGGGATAAACTCATGGAATCCACGAAGATAGTCGCGCAAACTAAAGAGTCATTGTCCGGTCACAAGAACTCTTACTCTGAAGACGGATATTCCAAAGGAAGCTCGCGCGATAACAACAGGCACAACAAAGGAAAGTTCCCTGGATGGAAAGCCAGCCATTCCAGCGGTTATGACGAGTGACCACAATACAGAGAAGATGTGCGAGACACCATTGATCGCATTGGTTACCGAAAGGTAGTGAGAAATGAGAATCGAGAAAAGCTCTGGACTCAGCTCATCAAAACACCTAAGGAGGTGCTTATGACGGAGAACCATGATTTCAAGACTCCAAGGCCAATGACAAACAAAAAGGGGCAGGACCCCAATCTATACTGTGACTTCCATAAAGATACAGGTCATCTGACTGATGACTGTATCAGCCTAAGACAAGAGATAGAGAAAGCATTAAAAAGTGGGAAGCTGCGTCATATGATAAAGAACGTGCGCAAAGAAACACGCCAGATTCAGCGCAATGACGATGGAAGAGACAAAAAGGTCAAACGCTTGGAAACTCATATGGTCAATGTATAGCGCGAGAGATTAAGGCAAGCGCCCGTATGAGCCATCTTGACAGAAGCAACAGGTCATTTTCCCAGTAGTACGCGGGGGGGCTCGCGCCACGCGCCCTGTTGTTATTACTGGTATTATTGGGCATTATGAAACGGAATACGTATTCATTGATCCGGGAGTTGCGTTCTGCTGCAACTACTCATGAGTGTCTGCGGTTTGCAGCATAAGACTCGCTTTAAAAGAGGAAATCTCGTTGATGTGGCTCTTGAAGGATCAGGAGTCAGGGTTGTTGATGTGCGGTCGCTCATCATACTTATCCTTTTCCCTAACGAGAAGCTGTTTGCGTACCCTCTGTGGTTGTGAACCGGACACGAGGGATTTGAAGCTTTAAGAACTTCAAGGTGATGCGGTTTTGTTGTTCCTGAGAAGCGGTTTTCGCAGTCCAAAGAACAACGCTGGTTCTGAGTATCTGACACACCTGTACGGGCTCGTGTGTGTCATCTCCGCATATTCCACGTGTGCTCGTGGGTTCATGCGGATATTGATTTATCCCCTTTACATAGTGTAAATATATTTTTTCTATTTTTTGAGGGGATGTAAAAAACGACATGCGGTCTAGGTTACGGTTTGGGAAACCATAAAAAAACGCATGCCGCGTACATGAGAGTTATCTTCATTTGTAGCATTTTTGCAAACGTTGTAGACCGCACGTGCGAGTTGGTGGTAGTTGGTGAGATTTGCCTGACATGTGCTGAAATGAAAGGACGTTTGCACTGCCCGAGACAATCGCTGCACTGTAGCAGGAGTGTAAAAGTCTCTTTTGTTAGGCGCGTGGGCGGCCACTCGCGCGTGGTAACCGTCAGCGGAACCGTCGTTGTACACGTGTCGCTGCATGATTTGTTCTTTTCTCCCACGACCTTTCGGTTTCTGTTCCGCATTTATTGCGATGACTATAAAAGGGGAAACCATTTGTGGTTTCCACTCACTTCTTCAAAATTTCAAAAAATTCCAGTGAGAGAAAGAGAAAACTCCTTCGTCTTCTCCGATCATTTGTTTGATTTTCCGGTGAGGTTCCTGAGTTTTTGAACTCATCTTCTACTTTCTGTCTTCTTCATTACAATGGCTGAACCATCAAATCCACATATTGCTGAGGGTGAAAACCCAGACCCTTCATCGCCGGTGGCAGCGGAAGAGTAAGAAGGTGGTGGTGCCCCCGGCGGAGGCTTACCGGTGCTGAAGTGGTCGAAAGGTCAGTTTGATACCCTGATGACTAGTATTCAGATGCCCCAAGAGTATGGGTTTATCTACCCACAGGAAGGTGACACCGGTGCCGATGCTCCGGCGGGATACGTCACCATGTGGGCTGACTTTTTTGGTGATGGCAACATCCGACTACCGTTAACAGTATTCGTTGCCGAAGTTTTGGAGTGGTACAAGATCCACATTTCCAAGCTGAGCCCGTTCGGGATGATTCGGGTTCGAAACTTTGAGTACACTTTTCATGCTCTTGGTATGGAACCTGCCGTCGAAGATTTCCGGCGGTTTTACCAGTTGACAGTGCACACTGGGTTCTTTTCTTTCGGCCAACGGTATGGGAGCCCTAAGTTGATGACCCCTCCCAAGGGTATCACGAAGTGGAAGACAAAATTCTTCTACATCAAAGCCTCCGCGGTCGTTGTCAAGATAACCCTTCGGAATATGACTGATACCATCCTAGCGGAGACCATTGATGTCCCCAGGGCTGATATGGTGGACTGGTTCCCAAGGCTGCGGACCATTGAGTTTAAGAAGATGGACAACTCGCAGTTGTGGGTGCTGCGGATGATGCTGACCAGGCCCGGTAGGAAAGCAAGGCCCGTTGTGCGGGAGAAAAGTGGTGGTAAGTACCTTTTCTTTTGTGCGGTTTTCTTACTTATGCATTACTGATTTGTTTGTACTTATCAGAGGATGCTGCCCTGTGGAGAATATTTGATCCAGACTTCAAGGGCAAGGTTGAGGTGCTTGCGTGTGCGGATGGTGAAGAAGGTTTTAACTTGACCATACGTGACAACTTCCGCATCCCTGATCGCGAGGCGATTAAGGCACCATTGCCGCAAGGCAAAGGTATAGTAGATAATTTATGTCCTTGTTTTTGTAAAGAACGTGGCCTTGCTGATCTGCTTGATTGAAACATAGGTGATCTTGGGGCCTTGGGAGACCTTGAGGCGAAGGGTGTTCCCAAAAGGCAGGTAGTGAAAGGGGTGCTGTTTCGCCAGAAAAAGCATGAGCCTACTGTTGTTCCTCCTTTGGTGTCACAGGGGGTAGGTATCTCTACAACTCATTTCCGCAGATACACTGATTACGTGGTAGTGTCTGACACCCTTGAGGGTTTGGGTGTTCCAGGTGGTGGTGCGGCTGCAGGTGGTTCCTCTGCGGGTTCCAAACCTGCTGGTGAGAAGAAGAAGAGGAAAGTAGAGGAGAAGGCTGCTGGTGCCGGTGAGCGGAAACGTCCGAGGTTGCAAACGGAACGGACAACTGCTGTCTCGCAGCCGAAGCCTGCGGTTGTGGCTGGTAAGTGAATCATAATTTTACAAGTGTTCGCTATCGTAAGCTTGTAACTTATAGTTGTTTTCGATTTGTTCGCAGAACCGCAAGATGGAGGCTTCTCCTTATTCGATGTTCCCATGATGTGCTAAATGTGGGTTAATTAAAACAACTAAAATTACCCTAATTCTAGACTCTCTAAGCTTTAAATTTATAAAACTAAGACTCGATCTAAACCCTAAACCACACAACCGGCAAGTGAACCGATCAATGTAGTAAAGCTAAAGCAAGTCCGAGTATCGAACCCACGAGACTCTACTGATTATGCTACGACTCTATCTAGACTAAGACTGACACGACATACTAAATTGTTTATTAATTTTGGGGGGGGGGGTTTCTAAAAATCCTAAATAAAATAATAAAAATAATGCTAGAAGACTAGACACGAACTTGAACGAAGGTTTTGACCAATGGTGATGAAGACTACCTAGGCTAGACGCAGGCTAAACTCAGGATGGATTCCTATTTGATAGTTTTGTGGTGTGGAACCGGGATCTTTAAATGCTAAACCTATTAAGACACCACTAAGCCCCTCAAACACTCTCAAGGCGATTCTTGTGGCACTACCTAGGATGTTATGCTCACCGGTTTTCTAGATTTTCCTTTCAGTCCTCTAGTTTCTTGAAAGTGCCTATGTAAGACGCTCTACCTTGCCGCGCGAACGTCTAAAGCAACTACGGGTTTTAATCTTGGTTTAATAGACAATGGAATGTTAAGGACTTATAACCAAACCGAGACCTATTAATACCCTCGAGCCTCACAGCGACGAGTTTAGCAGCACACTTGATTTTATCAAATTACCGAATATTGTTTCTAAGGTTACTTACGCGTTTTCACCCTAAAGGATTAGAGATTTATTATGTGATATAGACACTCACCAAAACCTAAAACCCTAGCCCGACTCTATTCCGTGATAAAGACCGTCACCAAGAATCGAACGAAGCAATAAACAATAATCAAACAATCACAAGCACACATACACACCAAGTTAAATTCCCATAGCGTTTACAATACAAGAAAGATCCACAACGACGACAAAAATCAAATAAAAATCCAAACTTTGTTATGCCATAGTCATTAGCCTAGGTAGTTTACGGTTTTTAGCCGGAAATCATAATCAAAAACGTAAATAAAATCATACTAAGTTCTGAATTCATCAAGTTACACATAAAAACGAACAAAGAACAAAAGATTAGGATAGTAAAACCCGTGGTCTTCACTCCCGAACGCTTCTAAAGTATACCCGATTGATTCCTTGCAATCCCAAAGCTTTCAAACCTTCAACAGCCTCTGATTTCTGCCTCAAGAACTCCAAAATTCGTCTCCAGTTCGTTCTATACGGCTGAGGATGATGATAACCTTATATAACTTTCAAAAACCCTACTAGCCGTTAGCTGTTGATTGGAGCGCACGTTTTAACAGTTAACGCGGCCCGCATGAGATATTCTGGTAAGTCTACGCGGCCCGCTTCACAAGCTCAAAACCGGAAACTCTTAATGATAACTCTCGCGGCCCGCTTGAAAGTATAGGATAAGTTGATGCGGGCCGCTTGGACTTAAACAATTCTAAATTTTCTTTTTAAGTTAATGCGGCCCGCCTGGAAGATCCTTATAAGCTTACGCGGCCCGCCTGGAAGCTCCAGAACTGCATTTTCGCTTCGTTTCAGCTCCCGACTCCTCGATTTCCGTTCCAGCCTTCCGCCTTTCCAGATTCTGACTCGTTTTCGCATCTTTTGGCTGTAAAGACCTGGAAACACAATTAAATCAAAAGTATGTACAATCTATCTAAAAACGACACTAAAAACGAATAACTAACGACTAAAACCGACGCGAATACCGATGTATTTTACAATACATCAAATATCCCCACACTTACTCTTTTTTCGTCCTCGAAAAAGAATTATGCAAACGGAATCATAGTCAAGATAGTCGTTCGGGCCAAAAGCTTATGTTCATTCATTAAAATCGAGACATGTGTTACTTGCGATTGCAAGTATTTCGATCCTCTTAAACCCAAACCCGGTTCCGAGCCCTTATCATGCAATTTAGGTTCAAATATGGGTCAATCCACCTAGGGTCTCACACTAGAAATCGCATACCCATCTAATCCCACCTCAAACTTATAGGACAAAAAGAACGATCATAGACCAATTCCCAACCGTTTTATATCAAAACCAAGAGAGTTTACAATCAGATTTTTTTTTCTTTTTCGTGAGTCTAGACGGTGCTTTCCAAAACAAGAGGCAATCCGGCTGTAGAGTCGCTATCCCCAACCACAGACTACTTAGTTTCGGTACTTTTTATTAATTTTTTTTCTTTTTATTGCTTCGCACGGTCGATTTCACACACCCTAGCGGTAATCCGACCGTAGAGTCGCTATCCCCAACCCAGACTACATAGAAGTGGCTACTTTCATTTAGTTTCTAGCTCACTTTTTATTCTATTTTTTTTTTCATGATCACAAACTCTAACGGTTTTAACTTATAACGGTGCCCCTTATGTTATTTTTGGCGGTTTCAACTTCCCCACTTTTCCTAGATGAGAACCCACTAGTAAACCGACGTTAGGTATATTAAGATCAAAGGAACTCATAACCGAACCAGGCCTACCCGCATATCCCAAACTAGACACAAGCACGATTAAATTATCTCATATTATTATTATTTGCACCCGAACAAAAACTCGACTTTTCTATCATTTTCCGTTTTTATTTTGCAAACTTCTATTTTCAAAGGACATTTTCAATTTTTTTTAATTTTTTTTGGATTTTTCAATTTTTCAATTTTTTTTTGATTTTTCGCTTTTTTCAAGACACTACTAACTAGACACACTAAATACAAGTTCCCATCCCCACACTTGAATATTGCATTGTCCCTAATGCAAGGATGGAAACATGACTCCTAAAACCTAAAAATAAATAAATAAGTAAATAAATATACAAGTGTACAAGTGGAACGACTTATTTGAATCCTATGTGAGACTGTCAGTATGCCAGTCGATACCACACACGCCCTCCAATCCAAAACGCGCTCAGCAAACTGTACTAACTCGGACACGCGAACGGAAGCGACACCAAAATCAACCTAACACTCAAATCATACCAAACCAAAATAATATATACCATCAAAGTATCAACAAACAACCAAGTATCAACCAACCCACAACCCTGCCAACCAGTGTATAATATCAGTACAGACCGAGATATGAGGATCACAAACAGCATAAAATAAAACAAAAGATATATAAGCTCCATAAGCACCGTTGCATATCCTCACGCTCCTCCTGCACCACCCTGCTGTCCCTCTGCAGGCTCCTCCTGCTGTGGCTGCCACGATGGTGGTGGTTGCATGTGGAAGTGATCATAAATAACCTGTAAACCCTCATGCATCTCCTGCCTCACCTGCTCCACTCTATCATACAAACCCTCTAATGTCAACGGCTCTGGCCGCGGCTGCCTAATAGGGCGCTCACGTGCCGGCAACTGATGCCTCTGCAGTGGCGCCCGAATACGCTGTGGGATCGCACCCTGCATCGCCTCTGCGGTGGCTGAACCTGGTGGAGGTGGCACCTGCTACCCCTCAGTCACGGCCTCCCATGTCGGTGGCATAGCCACTGTCACTATCCTCGCCAACTGTAGACTCTTCAGCTCCATCAATGATGGAGCTGGTCCTGTACGCATCAAATCAGGCGGAAAATCAGCAAACAAACCTAAATTGGCCGCTAACATCGTAATGTATGGCCCACCATATAACCTCGCGTTTTTACCTCCCTTCTTCGGCCTTGCTAAAGACCACGCCAAAATACTCGCCAGATTCGCTGGCCTCCTCTCAACCATACACATCAGACAGAACAGGCTATGCTTGTTCACCTTATCCCCCTCGTACCTACCAATCAATGTCGCCGCTAATATCTTGTGTACAAACCTATAAAGCGGATCTCGAATATCAGATGCTACCATATTGCCCGAATATGGTGTGGTAGCAATAGTCGCCCAAAACCTCTGCAAATCCCCCGCCATGTAACACCCTTAAATTTTTCACTTAATTTTAATAATAAAATATAGCGATTTTATCAAATATTACCTTTGCAACATAATATCCGTTAATGGAATCCAAAAGTACGTCAACCTTAGTCGACTAGTGTATAAGTTAAAACATACTAGAAGTAGTTTAGCAAGTAAATTACAATTCATACATAATACTACTAAAGACTTAAAACATTGCGGAAGCTTTCAAAATGTAGTGTTCGGTTCTTCATAAATCGCTCGACCGCCATCCGTAAGATTCATCATGTCACCTGTGGTCAAAACCGCTAAATACGTTAGTTTTGACATTAATAAATGTTATATAATCATGAGATCTAACTTCTGATTTCGAATAACAAATTCCAAGTTTTGCAGGTTCCACCGTAATTTACGGTGCCACCGTAAATTACAGTAGGTCCTGAAATTTTCTGGTCTGCCGTAAATCAGGGGCAAACCACCGTAAACAAATAATCTCTACCGTAAATTACGGTACCACCGTAATTTACGGTAGTCCCTGGGCATCAATATTTTGTTAAAATTGTTCTAAATGCTTAACCCCAATTTCCGGGTTTTAGCTTTTCTAGCATACATGTAAACTAAATTCTTGCATTTTTATATATACATATTGTCAATCAACCAATATCAAAGATCAACCCGCTATATTCCGAGACATTAACCATGCCTTAATTCGATTATTCGACCCGTTTGGCTCGTCTAAGGGATCCTCCCTTTTTAACGACTACCAACGAATTCTAACCAATTTATCCTATTATTCAATACAGCGTAATCACCGCGTTAATACCAACAACTCTCGTTCTAAAAATTCTACTATGCAATACACAATTATCAAAATCTATTTAATGTAACGGGTCAAGTTACATACCTTCAAAGTAGCCCTTTTTGACGTGGTTCGGCACTCGCTTGTCCACTTGACGCTCCTGCGCCCGTTCCTATTGAGTTCAATTACCATATGTTTAGAACTCTCTTTTCAAATCATCATTCGCATAATACACTAAATATCATGATTATGCGTTTAAACTCAGAATTTCAGTTTTAAGCCTTCATAGAGGCATTTCAACAAACACTTCTTGAGCAGAATTTTTACATAATTATTCATCACATCTTTAGTTTATCATTTAGCCATAATTTCACATAAATTCTTCATTTTACATGATTGTAAGCTCCTAATTTCTGGAATCACTTCAAAATTGCCAAATTACACTAGATAAATAATCTACTTCCTAGTGTTCATTCCAAATACACATAACCCACTAATCACCTACAATGGTGATCATAGTTTTTATCAAAATTCTTCATGATTTCAGCTTGTGTTTGTCTAGGATTTGTTCCTAGGCACTATGGTTGTTCCTAATTCATCATAACATATGCATGCAACCCTAATTTCAGATTATCCCAATTATTGGAGAAATTCAAGTTGAGAGATTTCACGAAATTTCACATACCTTGTAACCCCCTTGTGATGAGGATCACGATTCTCTGTTCGGATTTCGATTTGGGACAAAGATTAGCCTTCAATTGATCAATTTAGTGAGTTTAGGGTTTGAGAGGGAGTGGGTGTCGCCCCCTGTGGTTTTGATCGACCAGGCATCCCCTTTGTGGGGTGTTTGGTTTGTTTTATTTATTTTCTTTTTATTTGTTACAACTTAAACCCCTCTACTTTGAGTAGTATTCAATTTGATTGCTTTTAACTCTATTTTAAGTTATTTCTAGAGAATTAACTAACTAGGTTAAAATCCCCTAGTTAATAAACTCTTGTCTATTTATACTCTACAGTTTTTATATAAGGTTTTATATTTTTCGGGGTGTTACAAGTCCACCCCCCTTAAAAAGGGTTTCGTCCCCGAAACCGAAGTACGTACCAAATAATGTAGGGTAGAGGCGTCTCATCTCTTCTTCGAACTCCCATGTGGTGTCCGACCCTTTCCTGTGCTCCCATCTGACCTTAACTTGATTAATCACCTTGTTCCTCAATCTTTTCTCTTTACGATCTAAAATCGCAATTGGTTTTACTGCATAGTTGAGACTGTTATCCACCTCGATGTCGTCATAGTGGATATGAGCGGTTTCGTCGGCCAAACATTTTCGGAGGTGGGACACGTGGAACGTGCTATGAATCCCACTCAACTCTTCGGGTAATTCGAGACGATAAGCTACTTTGCCAACCCGTTCAACGATTTTGAATGGCCCAATGAATCTTGGGCTTAGTTTCCCCCTCTTTCTGAATCTAATAATGCCCTTCCATGGGGAGACTTTTAACATGACCATGTCACCAACCTGAAATTCAATCGGCCTATTCCTTTTATCTGCATATGCCTTTTGCCTATCTTGAGCCGCTTTTAAGTGTGCCCGAACTAACTCAATTTTCTTATTCGTAGCTTGGATCATATCAGTAGGTGCTATCCCTCTTGGACCCACTTCTCCCCAACATACCGGAGTTCGACATTTTCTGCCATATAGTAGTTCATACGGGGCCATCTTAATGCTCGCGTGATAGCTATTGTTATATGCGAATTCGACCAAGGGTAGATGGACATCCCAACTACCTCCGTAGTCAATGATGTAAGCCCGCAGCATATCTCCCAACGTTTGTATTGTTCTTTCACTCTGTCCATCCGTTTGAGGATGGTACGCAGTGCTGATGAGCAACTTGGTTCCCATTTGTTCTTGAAAATCCCGCCAGAAATTTGAAGTAAACCGGGTATCCCTGTCGGACACGATGGATACCGGCACCCCATGACGTGATATTATTTCGTTAGTGTAAATTTCTGACATCTTTTCTGACGTATAAGTCTCACGAATCGGAATGAAGTGAGCACTTTTCGTCAGTCTATCCACCACTACCAATATGGCATCGAAACCACGATTCGTCTTAGGCAACTTGGTTAATAGGTCCATTGTGATATGTTCCCATTTCCAAACCGGAATTTCTAACGGTTGGAGTTTGCCGTATGGTTTTTGATGTTCCGCCTTGACTTGTAAACATGTCAAGCATTTCTCTACGTGTCTTACTACATCCCTTTTCATTCCGGGCCACCAATAGTTTTGCTTTAAATCGTTGTACATCTTGGTCGCTCCCGGATGAATTGAATAACGGGATTTATGAGCTTCATTAAGTAGAAGCGCCTTCACTCCACAGGTATGTGGGACCCATATCCTTCCGGATCGAGTCTTCAACCCGTCATTCCTATCTGACAAATCCTTCAACTGACCTATAATTCTTTCCTTCTTCCAATTCTCTTCTTTCATTGCTTCTAATTGCGCCTCTCGAATACGTTCAAGTATACCCGAGGTCACCACGAGTTGCATCGATCTAACTCGTATTGGGGCATAGTCTGCTTTTCTGCTTAAAGCATCCGCCACCACATTAGCCTTTCCGGGGTGATAATGTATCTCACAATCATAGTCTTTTACCGTTTCCAGCCATCGCCTTTGTCTCATATTTAATTCCTTCTGATCGAAGAAATACTTTAGGCTTTTGTGGTCGGTAAAAATAGTGAACCTTACCCCGTACAGATAATGCCTCCATATTTTCAAGGCGAACACCACCGCCGCTAGCTCGAGGTCATGAGTAGGATATCTCTTTTCGTGAGTTTTCAGCTGCCTTGAGGCATAGGCTATAACCTTGCCTCGTTGCATCAGAACGCAACCAAGCCCCGAATGCGAGGCATCCGAGTAAACTATCATATCATCCGTTCCATCCGGTAATGACAATACCGGTGCTTGTGTCAATTTTTCCTTAAGCGTTTGAAACGCCTTTTCTTGGTCCTCACCCCAAATAAATTTCTCCTCCTTGCGGGTTAGTTTGGTCAGTGGCATGGCAATTTTGGAGAAATCTTGTATGAACCTCCGATAATAACCCGCAAGCCCCAAAAAGCTTCTGATTTCCGAAGGATTTCTCGGTGGATTCCATTTCGCCACAGCTTCTATTTTCGACGGGTCTACTAATACCCCGTTTGCGTTGATGACGTGCCCAAGAAATTGCACCTCTCGCAACCAGAAGGCGCATTTTGAAAATTTTGCATACAACTTTTCCCTTCTGAGCGTCTCCAAGACTTCGTACAAATGTCTTGCGTGTTCCGCTTCGTCCTTTGAGTATATTAAAATGTCGTCAATAAAAACTATTACTGACTTATCTAACATGGACTTGCAGACCCGGTTCATGAGGTCCATGAAGGCCGCGGGCGCATTTGTTAACCCAAAGGACATCACCAGGAATTCGTAATGTCCGTATCGTGTACGGAATGCCGTCTTCGGTATATCTTCCTCCTTGACTCTCAACTGGTGGTACCCCGATCTAAGGTCGATTTTGGAGAACCATTTAGCACCTTGTAATTGATCGAATAAATCGTCAATCCTTGGAAGTGGATATCGATTTTTCACCGTGAGTTTGTTCAACTCGCGGTAATCGATGCACATACGCATACTCCCATCCTTTTTCTTAACGAACAACACCGGCGCGCCCCACGGTGACACACTCGGGCGAATAAAGCCTTTGTCGAGGAGATCTTGAATTTGAGACATTAACTCTTGCAATTCGGAGGGTGCGAGCCGATACGGTGCCTTGGCCACGGGTTTCGCGCCCGGAATCAATTCGATCCCGAACTCTATCTCCCGTTTCGGCGGTACTCCCGGTAGGTCTTCCGGGAACACATCGGCGTATTCGCGCACTACCGGCACGTCTTCAATCCTTAACGATCCTTTGTTTGGTTCATTCGCGTATATCATGAATGCTCTACATCCGTGCTTCATGAGCTTGTAAGCTTTTATCATCGAGCACATAACCGGTTTTCCTTCCTTCTCACCACGTATGATAATCGATTTTTCCACTTGGAGATTTTAGTTTTATCTCCTTGCGGAAACACATGACTTTCGCATTATGTCGGGATAGCCAATCCATTCCGACCACTACTTGGAACTCTCCCATGGACATAGGGATTAAATCTATCGGGTGTTCCTCATCATCTATGCTTATCTTACAATCTCGACATATATCACATACAAGGAAACTTTTGTTGTCACCTATTTCTACCTCTAAAGGCATAGGTAATTTTGTTAGTACAAAGGAAGGATGTCGAATAAGTCCATGCGAAATGAAGGATTTATTCGCACCCGTATCAAACAATACACGTGCTGGAATTGAGTTAATAGTGAATATACCTGAAACCACATCGGGTTCTGTTTTCGCTTCAGCTGCGGTAAGTTGGAAGGACCTAGCCTTTGCTTTGGGAGCTTCTGGTGGAGACTCCTTCGCATCTTTCTTTCCAACTAAGTCCGGGCATTCGGACTTTTTGTGGCCGGGTTGATAGCAATGGTAGCAAACTGATACTTTTCCCGGGCATAGCGAGGTCGTGTGCCCCGTCTTGTTACATATGGGGCATGGCTTGTCTTTGAATCGACATTCCCCCTTGTGTCCCTTCCCGCAGACCTTACAATGTGGCGATCCACCTTTTACATCCACCTTCTTTCCCGATTCTCCCGTTCGGGATTTCTTTGTAGGGCTCGGATTTACATCGAGTGCCCTTCGCTCACCTCTTTCCACTTGTTTCTTTAGCTCAATTTCACGTTCCCGGGCAGTGTTGATAATCTCCGTAAGGGTCTCGTATTTTGACGGAGTCATAAATTCCCGGTATTCAGCACTCAACATGTTGTAATAGTAATATATCTTTTGTTCTTCAGTGGTGACTAACTCGTCACAAAATCTGAGCTTATCCATGAAAATGCCCGTGATCTTATCGATTGTTTCACCTTTTTGTCTCAGTTGAATGAATTCTTCTTTGATTCTGTTAATAACCGCCTTGGGACTGTGGTGTTTAAGGAATGGTACCTTAAACTCGTCCCAAGTCATAGCCTTCGCTGCTTCGGCTCCCATTTCCTTCTTCTTGTTATCCCACCAATCCTTGGCTTGATTTCTCAATTGACCCGTTCCGTAAGCAACAAAGTCACCTACGTCACAATGGGTTCGTTCAAACACTCCTTCAACATCGCTTATCCATCTTTGGCAAATTATCGGGTCAACCTCCCCGTTATAGATTGGCGGTTTACACGCCATGAATTCTTTGTATGAGCACCCTTTACGTTCTCCAGTCTTGTCTTTCATAAGGTTGACCGTATCCTCCAACCTTTTAACTCGTTCTTCTACGAGTGACAACACCGTACCTTGAATTTTGTCTATAAACCCAGATAGACTGCCTTCAATTGCCTTTCCTACTTCCTCGGCAATTATTTCTTTCATTTGTTCGGTGCTTGTCGGCACCGGATCATTATTGCTTCCTTTCGACATCTTGAAACTGAAATGTTTACATCAAGCGTTAAACATTTCATTTATGGCATTGCTTTGTTTGTTTCGGTTTAGCCAAGTTCCTAACTTGCTTTAACCGTTCACGTTTAATGCACTTTCCGGGTTTGAGTGTGTTAACACACCCTTCCCATGCATATCAATTCGTTCCTCATTCCTTATATAAGACCTAATTTACTAACATAACAAGTTAATTCTGACCGGACGATCGATCAAGCTTGAACCGAACACTTTGTTGACAACCTTCAGCTCTGATTACCAACTTGTAACACCCTTAAATTTTTCACTTGATTTTAATAATAAAATATAGCGATTTTATCAAATATTACCTTTGCAACATAATATCCGTTAATGGAATCCAAAAGTACGTCAACCTTAGTCGACTAGTGTATAAGTTAAAACATACTAGAAGTAGTTTAGCAAGTAAATTACAATTCATACATAATACTACTAAAGACTTAAAACATTGCGGAAGCTTTCAAAATGTAGTGTTCGGTTCTTCATAAATCGCTCGACCGCCATCCGTAAGATTCATCATGTCACCTGTGGTCAAAACCGCTAAATACGTTAGTTTTGACATTAATAAATGTTATATAATCATGAGATCTAACTTCTGATTTCGAATAACAAATTCCAAGTTTTGCAGGTTCCACCGTAATTTACGGTGCCACCGTAAATTACGGTAGGTCCTGAAATTTTCTGGTCTGCCGTAAATCAGGGGCAAACCACCGTAAACAAATAATCTCTACCGTAAATTACGGTACCACCGTAATTTACGGTAGTCCCTGTGCATCAATATTTTGTTAAAATTGTTCTAAATGCTTAACCCCAATTTCCGGGTTTTAGCTTTTCTAGCATACATGTAAACTAAATTCTTGCATTTTTATATATACATATTGTCAATCAACCAATATCAAAGATTAACCCGCTATATTCCGAGACATTAACCATGCCTTAATTCGATTATTCGACCCGTTTGGCTCGTCTAAGGGATCCTCCCTTTTTAACGACTACCAACGAATTCTAACCAATTTATCCTATTATTCAATACAGCGTAATCACCGCGTTAATACCAACAACTCTCGTTCTAAAAATTCTACTATGCAATACACAATTATCAAAATCTATTTAATGTAACGGGTCAAGTTACATACCTTCAAAGTAGCCCTTTTTGACGTGGTTCGGCACTCGCTTGTCCACTTGACGCTCCTGCGCCCGTTCCTATTGAGTTCAATTACCATATGTTTAGAACTCTCTTTTCAAATCATCATTCGCATAATACACTAAATATCATGATTATGCGTTTAAACTCAGAATTTCAGTTTTAAGCCTTCATAGAGGCATTTCAACAAACACTTCTTGAGCAGAATTTTTACATAATTATTCATCACATCTTTAGTTTATCATTTAGCCATAATTTCACATAAATTCTTCATTTTACATGATTGTAAGCTCCTAATTTCTGGAATCACTTCAAAATTGCCAAATTACACTAGATAAATAATCTACTTCCTAGTGTTCATTCCAAATACACATAACCCACTAATCACCTACAATGGTGATCATAGTTTTTATCAAAATTCTTCATGATTTCAGCTTGTGTTTGTCTAGGATTTGTTCCTAGGCACTATGGTTGTTCCTAATTCATCATAACATATGCATGCAACCCTAATTTCAGATTATCCCAATTATTGGAGAAATTCAAGTTGAGAGATTTCACGAAATTTCACATACCTTGTAACCCCCTTGTGATGAGGATCACGATTCTCTGTTCGGATTTCGATTTGGGACAAAGATTAGCCTTCAATTGATCAATTTAGTGAGTTTAGGGTTTGAGAGGGAGTGGGTGTCGCCCCCTGTGGTTTTGATCGACCAGGCATCCCCTTTGTGGGGTGTTTGGTTTGTTTTATTTATTTTCTTTTTATTTGTTACAACTTAAACCCCTCTACTTTGAGTAGTATTCAATTTGATTGCTTTTAACTCTATTTTAAGTTATTTCTAGAGAATTAACTAACTAGGTTAAAATCCCCTAGTTAATAAACTCTTGTCTATTTATACTCTACAGTTTTTATATAAGGTTTTATATTTTTCAGGGTGTTACACGCCATCACACAAAACTCCTTTTCCTCCTTCACTACATATCTCAACAAACCCCTGAACTCATCCGACTCAACCTCCTGACACGAATAAAATCCAGTTGCCTCAGCGAATTGTGGCAGTGTCATATTGAAAATCCTCTTACCCAGCGAAAACGAAACCACATCCGGCTCATCAAAACCCCCTGGATGTCTATAATAAAACGTGGAATGAAACTCCAAAGTGAGCTGGTAATACTGTGGCGCGTCACATTCTACCGCCATCCTAAACTTCGAACCCAATAACTGCTCTAACCTTTCAACCTGTCCCAGCTGTCTCACTAGATCCAATCAATCCTTCGAAATTTTAACAGATTCAGCTTCTTAATTGGATCATACTTCAAATACTCAGCTGACCCAAACGTAAACCGTAATAACGGACTATCCCCCAACCTATTACTTTGACCGTGTGGAGTCCCGTCATCCCTATACGTGATCTCCCGAAGTACCGGAGCAACCGACTGCTCCTGAACTGCCGCCTGGGCCCTAGTACTGCGCCTCTTGCTCTTTACTCCTGAAGATGACCCCTCACCTGACATCCTGTTCAAAACAAATCAATAAACATGCAAAACAGGTGAACAGTTAGTAAACACAAGCTATTTTTGGTATTTTTGAATTTTTTTGATTTTTTTTTTGGAATTTTTAAGAATTTTTCTGAATTTATTTTTTTTTTATTTTTTTATAAAATAATAATATAATAATATACAATCGAACGACGGCCGTATAGCATTTCGTCCGCGGCTGTTGATCGATACGAGGGACTAATCGCGAATCGTCTTGAAAATAAACCGAACTTCGCCCGAATGGAGATTGAGTACGAGCGAAGCGGTTTAGTAATCAAGCGATGCGATTGAACATGCAAAAACAGTAACAAGACTCAAAAATGACTCAAAACACCCTAAACGGCCCTAAATGACGCAAAGACTAGACTTTTGACGCATAAGACGACACTACGACCAACTAGACGCAAATTACACAAAATTTACAATTCTATCCCCTCCCGGCACTTTGCTCGCCCTTGAGCAATCCCAAGTGCCGATAAAATCATCACAAACTTCAATGTGGAAGCAACGGATGCGGCGCACGTGATTTATGTGAAAAATGTAACCTTTATGTCAAAATTGCGCAAGCGCCTCCCCACACTTGAAATTTATAACGCCTCTAAAACAATCGTCCGCCAAAATGTCATTTGATCACCTCAAAACAAAGTGTCCCTTATTAATCGGACAAAACCACCCCCTATTTTTGAAATACCATCCCGTTCGCACGCCTCTCAAACCAAGTAACAAACAAAGCACACCAACCTGAGCCGCCCGCACCCTGGCTAATATTCAACAACGCAGACTATAAGGACTTGATGTAAAACACTTGCGGACTCACTGACCTGACTGACTAGACTCGATGACAATTAATACTAGACTCGATAAACCGACGACTCGACACTACACAAGACCTGACCCAAAATTATAAACTACTGACCCATATTTGACCCTACTGACAGACTCGCCAAAGAAACAAACTAACCAACTCAACACAAACCTGCGGATTTAAAACAACAACCTACTAGACTCGATGACGAAACAACAGTACAGTAAGTAAGTAAGTAAGCAGGAACGTACCTTGTATGCGACCCAACCGAACTGACAGTGGAGTGATATGGTGATGGGTGACCGGACAGTGGATGATGGTCGTGCCGGAGGTGGTTACCGACGGTGAAGATGGTGGTAGTGTAAACTGTGTATAACCTGATTCTGATGGTGGTCAACGACCGGATGTGATGATGGTGGGTGTGTAAACTGTCAAGCGGTGGTGGGGATGGTGGTAGGTGGCCTGTGGTGGTGAACGGCGAGTGATGGGGTGGCGGTGGAGGTGGTGGTAATCGCCGGTGATGAGATGAGTGGAGTTAGGGTTTCAAAATGGTACCATTTGGGGATTTATGCATCAGGCCCGACATACAAGGCTCGCGCGGCCCGCGTGAGTTATAATGCCAAGTTAAAGCGGGTCGCGAGAACTTGATTTTTTTTCAAAGCCTTTTAAACCCAAGCGGGCCGCGTAAACTAGAGAGAACCTAGCACGCGGGCCGCCTGGACAGTACATGACAGCAAACTGTTTGGCAGTAACAGCAGTTTGCAGCAAAAGTCAATTTTATTTAATTCCCAAAGTACCCCCAGCCCTTAGTTTCTCATTTTTACCGTTAAATGTACCTGGGAGGCTGCTCGGTAGTCGACTTGGGCCACGTGAGAGATGATGTACCTGCAAAATACTTGACAAAACACGAAACGGACACAAATACGACACATACGATAAACGACGCAAACACACCTAAAACACTAACTAAAGACGCGACACGGACAATGACTCAATGTACAAACTCTACACTTGAGTTTTCACTCAAGAACCTACGTGGTGGTGCTAGGCGGGTCCGAAAGAGGGACGGTTTCCTCTTCGGCGGTGTCGATGGGACCCCCTATGTAGTGCTTCAACCTATGCCCATTCACCTTCCACGCATTCGAACTCGTTTCATCAAACAACTCGACGGTACCGTACGGGAAAACCTCCTTCACGACATACGGCCCAGACCATCTCGCTTCAACTTTCCGGCAATCAACTTCAACCTCGAATTAAACAAAAGCACTTGATCGCCCACTTTAAACTCCTTCAACTTCCGCAACCTTCTATCATGCAAAGTTTTCGACTTTTCCTTGATACTCCAAGAACGATCATACGCGGCGTCACGAAGCGCCTCCAACTCATGAATTTGGAAAAATCGTCTCCTAGCGGCCTCGGTCAAATCTAAATTCACCGTCTTGAGCGCCCAAAGAGCCCGATGCTCTAACTCGACCGGTAAATGGCACGCTTTCCCATAAACGATCATAAACGGTGTCGTCCCTAATGGCGTCTTGTAGGCGGTGCAGAAGGCCCATAACGCATCGTGCAACCTGTCGGACCAATCCTTCCGACTCTTACCTACCGTCTTCTCCAAAATCCTCTTCACTCCTCGATTCGCGTTCTCCACTTGACCGCTTGTTTGCGGATGGTACGCGGTAGACAAGCGGTGCGTAACTCCATATCTCTTCAACGCCTTCTCCATAACCGCATTTCAAAAATGCGTACGGCGATCACTAATAATTGCTTTAGGAGTACCAAATCGCGTAAACAACTTCTTCAAGAACCTCACCACCACTCATCATCGTTTGTAGGCAAAGCTTGAGCTTCCACCCACTTCGAACATAGTCTATCGCAACGAGGATGTACCGATTCCCACTCGAAGATGGAAATGGCCCCATGAAATCGATGCCCCAAACGTCAAAGACTTCCAACACTTGAATAGGATTCTGGGGCATCTCATCCTTGGATGAGATGTTGCCGGTCCGCTGGCATCGGTCACATTTTCTCACAAACTCGGCCGCATCATCTACTGCTGTCGGCCAATAGAAACCACAATCAAACACCTTATGCGCGGTCACATGCGCACCATGATGTCCTCTAGTCAATCCCTCATGGACATGGCGAATAATGTCCCAGCCGTCCTTTCTACTCACACATCTCCTCAAAACTCGATCACCGCCTATCCTGAAGAGATAGGGATCGTCCCAAATGTACTTCCGTGCATCATTCATAAGCTTCCTCCTCTGCTGGCGATGCATACCCTCCATCACGAACCCGTTAGCCAAATAATTGGCTAGATCGCTAAACCACGGTAAATCCACGGCCCCTTCCGTAACAGCATCAATAGACTCGTGAGGGAATCTGTCTCCTATTGCCTCCTCACGAATCTCCTCTCTCTTCGGATCCTCTAAGCGGGACAAGTGGTCCGCCGCCACATTCTCTGCCCCTTTCTTATCCTTAATTTCAATATCGAACTCGGAAAGAAGCAGAATCCATCGTATAAGGCGCGGCTTCGCGTCTTTCTTCTGAAACAAGTAACGCAGAGCAGAGTGATCAGTAAACATGACGGTTTTCGAAAGAACGATATATGATCGGAATTTGTCGAATGCGAACACCACTGCTAACAACTCCTTCTCTGTGGTGGTGTAATTCTCCTGGGCATCATTCAAAGTTTTACTCGCTTAGTAAATCGGGTGAAAATGCTTCTCCCGTCTCTGCCCTAACACCGCACCAACTGCGTAGTCACTCGCGTCGCACATCAGCTCGAATGGTAAGCTCCAATCCGGCGAGACGAGGATCGGTGCACTCACTAACTTCTCCTTCAAAAACTCGAACGATCGAAGGCACTCCTCGTCAAAGACGAAAGGAACGTCCTTCTCCAACAATCGCGTCATGGGGCGTGTGATTTTGGAAAAATCCCTAATAAAGCGTCTATAAAATCTCGCATGACCGAGAAAACTACGAACCGACTTGACACTAGTCGGCGGAGGGAGCTGGCTAATCGTGTCTATCTTCGCCCTATCAACCTCAATACCAGCTCTCGAAATCTTGTGCCCTAGCACAATCCCCTCAGTCACCATGAAGTGACACTTCTCCCAATTCAACATCAACTTCGTCTCCACACATCTCTTCAACATCTTCTCCAGATTCATCAAACACTGATCGAAAGAACTACCGTACACTGAGAAATTGTCCATAAAAACCTCCATCGAACTCTCGACCATATCCTGGAAGATCGCGATCATACAACGCTGGAATGTAGCAGGAGCGTTACATAACCCAAATGGCATGCGTCGGTACGCATATGTGTCGTATGGACATGTAAAAGTGGTTTTCTCCTGATCCTCTGGTGCAATAGGAATCTGGAAATAACCCGAAAACCCGTCGAGAAAGCAATAGAACTGCTGACCCGCGAGACGCTCAAGCATCTGATCAATGAATGGGAGCGGAAAATGATCCTTACGAGTGGCGTCATTTAACTTTCAATAGTCAATGCATACACGCCAACCCGTAACAGTACGAGACGGAATAAGCTCATTCTTCGAATTTAGAACAACTGTCATCCCCCCTTTCTTCGGGACGACCTGCGTGGGACTCACCCAAGCTGAATCAGAAATAGGATAGATCAAACTAGACTCTAACAGCTTCATCACCTCCTTCTTTACTACCTCTTGCATATTCGGATTCAAGCGACGATGTGGCTGCACTACAGGCTTGAAAACATCCTCCATCAGAATGCGATGCGTGCAAAAAGTAGGGCTGATGCCCTTGATATCGGATAGCCTCCAGGCAATCGCATCACTGTGCTCTCTAAGCACCTCAATCAACCTTGCTTTCTCCTCCTCTGTCAACTTTGAAGATATGATGACAGGCATATTCGGCTTCTCTCCTAGAAATGCGTACTCGAGATGTGATGGAAGAACCTTAAGTTCTAAAGGCGGTGGGATCTCTGCAGGAGTACTCTCATCACTAATCGCATCGAGCTCTAACGGCTCAGCACTCAACTCATCACTCTCATCCAACTGCTCCCCCTCTACCTCATCCACAGACTGCTCGTCAACAACTCCCTCGCCTACTAAATCAGCTCCACTAATATACTCAAGACACGTGTCGACGCAAGATATGAATGAATTGAGAAAAGTAAACGGAATGACACGGCCCACTATCATCATCACGACCGCTAGGATGCTGTGCATCGCTCTATCAATCTCGAATGTTGACAATCTCGTCACCCGCACGAAGAGAAATCTTACCGTCAAAGACGTCGATGATCGCCTTTGCGGTTCGAAGGAATGGACGGCCTAGAATAATAGGAACTCTCTCATCGGCCTCCGTGTCGAGCACAACGAAATCCACTGGAAACACAAACTTATCAACCTTCACCAACAAATTCTCTACTATCCCACGAGGATACTTAACTGATCGGTCAGCCAAGGACAGTGACATGCGTGTGGGTGTAAGCTCTCCTAGACAAGTGGCTCATACAACGAAAAACGGCATCAGATTGATGCTGGCCCCTAAATCGGCTAAGGCGTGAGCAGGGGTAACGGCTCCCCCGAAGAAACATGGAATCGTGAAAGTACCAGGGTCGGTCAATTTCTCTGGTAGCGTATTCAAGACTACCGCGGAACAACCTCCTGTCAACGGGATATTCGAACGCTCACCGATTCTCTCCTTACGCTTCAAAAGATCTTTGAGAAATTTCGCATATTTAGGCATAGATGGAAGCGCCCTCGATGAACGGAAGATTGATTTTCAACTGTGTAACATCTCGAGGAATTTCCCGTATTCCTGAGCATATTTCTGCTGCCTGGCACGGGCGGGAATGGAAGGCGAGAATAATCAATCACCGGTTTGCCGCCGAACCTTTCGTCGGCTGCTTCTCCACCTCTTCTCTACTGGCGACTCCTCGCGTGTGCGGTACTTGGCTGGGGCTAGCCTCGTGTGCACATTGCCTGGAGCCTCCATCTCGATCTCCTCATCGACTTCATCCTCTTTCTCCTCCTCAACTCTCTCTCTCACAACCTCTCCCAAACTCTTCCCCACTATGGGGTCGTAATCGCCTTCACTGACTAATTGCGGGATTCGTGAACGGTGTTTCCCGAAAACTGACTCGGCGGGTGCTCCTGCAACTGCTTAGCAAGCCCACCCACTGTTCTCTGAAGATCAAGAATGGCGGCCTGCTGATTCTTGATCTGAAGTTCATTATTTTTATTAGTCTGCTCCTGATTTTTAACGAATGCCTGAGTCTGCGTCATCATCTGAGCGAACATCTCCTCCAACCTGCTCATACTACCCTCAGGAGCCTTTACACTACCTTGACTCTCCTGAGTCGATCCTCCACTCGCAAACTGCCCACTCGAACCTGACCCACTAAACTGCCCTGAACCAGAACTCGTGTAAAAACCGGGCCCTCTACTCTGATACTGACCAGATGGAAATCCAGGAGGATTTCCAGACGAAAAATAACCACTCGAATTACCACTTACCTGCGCGCCAGCTGGAATTAGAATTATTGAACGGATTTGTGGGACCCCTAGACTGACCGGCTATGTACTCCACCTGCTCAAGGGTAAGGGTAGGACAACACCCTCGAATTTTTGTGTCCAATGATGTGTTAACACGTGTCATTTGATTACACGTGGCATTGATATTAAATAAAGGACTAATTTTGACAAACCTTGAATGTATGTAAATTCGAGGGTTATAGATGTCAAACAAGGGTAAATATACTGTATGGTAACCCTAGATGGTGCTTGTACCTTCAAACGAATAAATCATGGATCGTACGGAAGCGAAACGCGGAAGAAAGTGAGAGATTACAAGCTACAGGGGTTAACCGTGTCAACATGTTAATTATACCTCTGAGTGACCCTTTAACGCTCCCGAGGCTTTGTAACAGTATTATACGCTACTTCCGCGAAGTTCCGTTTTAGAACAAGTTATAATCAAATTCGTATGAGAAGGGTTAAAAGCGTCAATAATGAAAGTTAAGACTATCTGAATAATTAATAAACTAACAGGGGACTTAACAACGCGGGTAAATAACACGAGGTCCTTAGTTGTAATTAACCGAGGGCCAAACCGCAAAGTTACCCCTTCAAACCCGAAAGGTCAGGTTAATAATTACGAAAGATTTCGTTATTAATTACCCGGATTTCGTAATGATTATAAAAGATTTTAAAAATCTGAAAAACGGGCGACCCGCGTGATGTTTTGGCCTAAGTTGAGGCGGGCCGCGAGCCACCTAAGATACGCGCCTGATATTTGAATCTCAGGCGACCCGCATTAAACATGCATGGAACTCCCATGCGGGCCGCGTGGGACGCCCAGATGCAGAATGTTTGGACAGACTTGCCTTTTGAACTTGTGAACGATCATTTGGACAATTAGTGCAGCATGGGTGCCCCCTACTCGACCCATAACCCTCTAGGACACATGCCAACCATCCATGATCAGTTGTAGGGTGTTGTGTGATGATCTTGGACCTTGACTTTGGCTATAAATAGCATACTTGTGTTCATAACTTCCATCACAACACACAACACTTTTCTGGTCATTCTAAAGGCTCTCAAGTGTTCCTCATTGCTCTCTAAGCAAGTCCTAACTTCTGTAAGTTCATAAGATCCTTTGTAGTTCAATTTATGCTTAGAAAATCACTAGAAACCAAATCGTAAATACGGTTTGACTTTAAAATAAATCCGAGATGGTTCAGTCTTATGACGAATCAAAAGCAGTTATGAGTGGGTATTAATGTGGGTAATAAACCCCTAAAAGGGTTCCTCTGATCACCACTCTAACTATGTCAAATATCGCACTTTAAAAAGTCAAACTATTTTGCCGTTTTGTACATAATCTGTAATGTATATGTTATGAAACCTGTTTTAACACTCATAAAACATGATATTAAGTATATAAACTTGTTTACGCTCGTTTGAATCGACCTTTTGCTATATTGACCCGGTTCGGAGCCGAATGTCGCAAAAGTTTGACTTTTGCTTTGACTTCAGTTCTGACCCGTTTTAGTGAGGTATAGATATGCCTTAGGACTCTCTTAGGACCAGGTTACATGATGGTATAGACCACTGTGATCGGTTCATGAGTTATCCGAGTCTTTTACGCATTTCCGTTAATCGCCTAAAAGTTGACCGTAACGGCCTTTTAAAAATAAAACGAGTATTTCGGACACGTGAACGGACTATAACCTTGCTTACTAAATTATAAGCATGTCTTTAAAGTTTCACGTCAATCCGAAGTCTAGAATGAGAGTTATGCTAAAAAGCGCAATTAAAGTAAACTTTTGTAATTAACGGCGCAATTAGCATAACGCCCATCTAAAACCAAGATTTCGTCACCAAACCTTTTACCCACTGTAGTAAAATAATATTTTTGGAATTTTAAAGATTTTTAATAATTTTTACCTTGCTCATAACCTGCGGTTATGGCTACGGTTCGGTAAATACCAAATATGCCCTTTTCGGCCAAAACTTGAGTTCTACAAGGTCTTTTGACCCGATTCCAGTTGCTACTGATTTTAAATAATAAATAAAGTATTTTACACTTTATAAACTGTTCGGGAAACTCAGATTTCCTGTAGAACTCGAAAAGCCCTTTTAAAGTCTTTAAAACGACCGAAAAGCCCCTACGGGGCATAATATTAACTTAAACTCGTTACGGGCATCACGGAAGGTATCCTACTGATACCACAACCTCTTTAAGGCATATTGACTTAAGAAATAAACGTAAGACTCTCATGGTTAACCGTTTCGCCTATTGCGCGCACGGTTCGGCTTGTGAAACTAGTTTTCATAAAAATAGCCGATACGGGTCAAACTATATTATTTTGACCCCAAAATCCAGAGTGTGAACCTTGAACCCATATAAAACAAGTCTCTGAACTTGTTTGGGCAGAATCACATTCCATTCTCGGTTTTCGCCCTTTCGCGCGATTAAAACCATATTTATATTCCGGAACCAACCGGTCTAGGCTACGGCCAATATAAAGACCCGTTAGGATTCTAAGAGGTTAATTAAAACCTTCGTTCCAGATTAGGAGCCCAGTAAAAGCCTAATCGGTGATTTATCAAATTAAAGGATATACTTGCGAAGGTAAATACTTTAACTTATTTCCCTATACGGGCTTGGGTTACGGTATGTTAATACAGCTTGATTGAGCATTATATTTTTCATCGCTTAGGTGGTTAATTAAATAATATGATCGGCTCATTTAAACAGTTTTGTTTCTTAAAAGGCCTTTGGGGGTTTAATGACCGTTGTCCGGATATCCTTGGCATCATTTTACGAAATGGCCACGACCATCGACATCCCGGTGTAGCGTACACCCGGTATAACATTGTCGACATTAAATTAAAAGACGTAGCCGTTGGTTTTTATACTACGGTTTTACGCAATGTGGTGTGTCTATAAATCTTTAACCCCGGCACGACCCGGGCTACTGAACGCATAAAAGAACATGTAAAACGTTCACAAGATTTTAATAAATTTTCCCAAGTTATAAAAAGAGTTTGTGCCTTGTGCATTCAAATCAATTTTAATAAACATTTTCAAATGTGTCAGTTGAATGTATTTACCAGTGTAAACTGACGTATTTTCCCAAAAAGATTAAGTGCAGGTACTATACGAAATTGGCTGGTATTAGCTTCCTAAGCATCACGAATAGTCTCGCAAACTCGATGCCGTATCTGAATGAACAATATTTTATTATTTTGATCCGCTGTGGATACATTCGACTTCTGTAATACATTTGATATTACAACCAGAGGTTGAAGTATATATTTATCTTAAAGGCTTCCGCTGTGCATTTATATAATTGTGTCGTTTGACTATATTGTTGCCAACATCGTCACGGTAATCCCCACCGGGCCCACCGGTGAGACACGTGGAAATCGGGGTGGTGACAGGTTGGGTATCAGAGCCAACATTGAGTGAATTAAACACTATCCTAATGTGTTTAATCTCAGTGACACAATTGCACATACTTGAGTCTAGACAAGAACTTAGGACAAATTCGAATTGTTATTCCAATTTTGTCTTTTTCTTTTATTATTGGTATTTAAAGTTTTATAAAGCAGGAAAATGCCACCTGTTATATTCCGAGGAAGAGGAAGGGGAAGAAGAGGCAGAGGAGATATCGTGACGCATCACGATCACGAAGCTGGACCGTCAGGTACAAGACCTCCTTCAATGACAAGGAGCGAAGAACCACAACGACGAAGAGACCTTTACGAACCTGCGAGGCATTCCACCTCGCACAGCTGAACGCCATCCATACCGGCACTCCTTTGGGCCAAACTCAGAAAATGATCCAACAACCCACAACCTTCCTTCATACCTCTACAACGTTCGTATCGCACCGAAATTACGACGACCCTACTCCATACTTCATAGGTCAGTTTAATCCAGCTGACTACATACAGGAACCTTCAGTTTTGTTCCACTAGGGCCACAAGATCACTTCTCCGAGGATCATATGGACGAAGATACCAATCCAACAGAACCTGCTCGTGGTACGCCCACGCATCCGATAGAAGTCTCTGATGGTCGTCCTTCCATGGCACACCCTATCAGGGACCAGATAGTTTCCAAGCGTTGTTCGACCGACATGAGTGGTACTACACACCACCTCAACAGACATCACAACAACCGCGACATCCACAGGATCCCTCTGAGGATTCACGCTTTGTGGCAGTTACGCCACCACCTCCGCCACCGGCGCAACCAGTAATACCTGATCCGCCAAGGCGTAGGAGGACGAATGCGCGTATGTCCACACGAGAGGAGGGGGTATCCACTTCAGCACCCCTCGACACTCTAGTAGTAGCCACTATCCGCCACTACAAGAAGAAGGACCTTCAAGTCCTATACAGGAGGCGAACTCCGCACCAGCTGCACCAAATTCGCCACCATTTGGGTACGACCAACCCATACCTGCTTACACGGGTCCAACGGCTTACAACCCGTTCGAACCGTCACAAGCACAATACAACTACAATTATGAACGCGACCCATATGTGGTGTCGGCTAGATATAATGCACGATACCCTGACGGAGCTCATGGGAACATGGGACCACCGGACTACTCAGCTCATGGGTATCCAATACCTCCCAGACCTCCAGTTCCGCAACAAGCGCCACAACCACGTTTCTCTCCTCCTGAACAGGAAGAGATACTCCATCGACTAGATCGTGTGGAGAGAGAGTTCGAGGAAGAGAAAAAGAGCCACCGAGGATTTCTCAAAGGCTTGGCGAACCTACTAAAGGGCAAAAAGAAGAAACGTGACCACTAGCCCTTAATAGTTGTATTAATGAAATTTCTACTTTGAAAGAAGTCCCTGCGTGGACACTTATCGTATTTCAGTCCCTACGTGGACTTATCTTTTAGTCCTTGCATGGACACTTATCTTATGTTAGTCCCTGCGTGGACTTGTCACTTATTTTTAAACCTCTATGGAGGTATGTACTATTTGAAAGACCCGTTTAGGGCAATATGTGATTGTATTTGAGATTATGGAATGTATGTTATGAGTTTTGTTTTAATATGTATGAAATAAACCAAAACCATTCCTTTTAAATTGATCTGCCTAAATAAAGAATCTTACGAGTGAAACCTAGCCTGGTGTCTTTTAAGATCCGGCCAAGATGGTAGGACTTAACTAAAAGATTCAGACTCCCTGTTAACCGCTGCAAGCATGTTAACAATCATGGCAGATGTGATTCGTTAAAATCACGCACGTCATTCTTATACAATAATCCTTTAAGGATTTCAAAACCCAACTAAATGATTTATAAATCATGGGTTAAATCACCAATGAAGGTGATCAATTATATTAAAACATCCATTAGTGATGTAGTGCCTACGGGCCAACCTTATTTAACCATCCATTAGTGATGTAGTGCCTACGGGCCAATCATATTAAACCATCCACTAGTGATGTAGTGCCTACGGGCCAATCTTATTAAAACATCCATTAGTGGTGTAGTGCCTATGGGCCGTAATAATCGTCTTATAAAGACAAGAGACAGTGGTGGTCTATGACTCCCTGCCAGAAAGGGGTAATAGAACTACGGTTCAAACCTCTATGCCTTTGATTCTCTGGAATCTCGGCAAATATTATAAAACATCCTCGTGATTAGGCTTTATGCCGCCAATATTATTGTTATAGCTAAAATAGGATGTATTCAAATCCTAAGATTTAATGAGTAATAAGTTAACCAAATATGGTCTTTGTTACCATGATTGACAAATTGTCATGAAAGACAATTATATAATAATCTCCTGAATAAGATTTTGTTATCTTCTGTAACAGATTCAAATTACAAATGGCGGATCCCAATGGAGAGAATAGCCATACTAATGAAGATGACTACGGCAAGGCGCCAGTGCATTTGACAGGCGCACAGCTAAAGGCTCTAATTGACAATGTTGTTCAGGCAGCTCTTGATCGTCAATATACTGAGTCTCAAGGCAGAACCGTATCAAAACCACCCTCCAAACCAAAGACACACTCCAAACCACCCTCTCAACCCAAGAAAGATGACGACAATCACTCGTCAGCTGAAAATAGTATTCGTCGTGAACGAGAATACACTGATGCATCTGGTGCCAAGGGTTGCACCTACAAGTATTTTGTATCTTGTAAGCCCCGGGAATTTACGGGGGAGAAAGGTGTTGTTGATTGTATCACCTGGCTAGATGAGATGGACACTATTGTGGACATCAGTGGGTGCGCAGAGAAGGATGTGGTGAAGTTTGTGTCCCAGTCATTTAAGGGCGAGGCCCTGGCATGGTGGAGGGCGTTGGTGCAGGCATCAGGTAAGTCTGCTTTATACAAGATGACATGGGAGGAATTTATTGCTCTCATTAAGGAAAACTACTGCCCTCAGCATGAGGTTGAGAAGATCGAGGCTGACTTTGTATCACTGGTGATGACAAACCTGGACTGCCAGGCTTATTTGACGAGCTTCAATACGATGTCTCGCCTGGTCCCATACCTTGTGACACCAGAACCCCGAAGAATTACCCGTTTCATTGGGGGCTTGGAGCCTGCGATAAAAGCGAGTGTAAAGGCCTCTCGGCCGACGACCTTCAGGTCAGTTACTGACCTCTCCTTGTCTCTCACATTAGATGTTGTCCGTCTGAGGACACTAAGGAGCAAGGAGGCTGAGAAAAGGAAGCGTGAGGATGATACCTCACGAAGGTCAGGAAAGAAGCACCGGGGAAACGGTGATGGCAAAAGAGGGTCGGAGACGAAGAAGGATGGGCAAGCTGGTGAAAGACCCAACTGCAAAATCTGCAAGAAACCCCACTCTGGGAAATGTAGGTTTGCGTCGAATTCACAGTCGCAGCCAAAGACTCCTTCCTGTGGACTGTGCAAGTCCAAGGATCATAAGACAGTGGATTGCAAGAAGATCAAGGATGCAACCTGCTATGGTTGTAATGAAAAGGGGCATATCAAGAGTAACTGCCCTAAGAACGCCAAAAAGGCGGAGGAGACCAAGAAGTCAAATGCGAGAGTCTTCCGCATGGATGCAAAGGAGGCTGTGCTGAACGACAATGTGCTTACAGGTACTTTTCTCCTAAATAATATATTTGCAAGAGTACTTTTCGATTCAGGCGCCGATAAATCCTTTGTAGACCAAAAATTTTGCCAACTATTAAATATGCCTATCAAAACCCTAGATGTGAAATACGAGGTAGAGTTAGCAGACGGCACGATAGAAACCGTCTCCACTGTTCTAGAGGGATGTGAAATATCCATTAAGAACCATTCTTTTCCTCTATCTCTACTTCCTTTCAAACTAGTGGGTTTCGACATTGTTCTAGGCATGGACTGGTTATCCCGTAATCAGGCCCAAATCATTTGCGGCAAGAGGCATATAGTGCTAAAGACCCCGAGTGGTGAATCGCTTACCATTCGAGGAGAGACGCAGTATGGACTGCCCGAAGATGTATCTATGCTCAAAGCTTCTAGGTGTTTGAACAGAGGCTGTGTAATTTATATGGCTCAGGTAATAATTGAAGAACCTAAGCCGAAGATCGAGGATCTTCCTGTCATTTCTGAATATCCCGAGGTTTTTCCTGAAGAACTACCTGGTTTGCCACCAGATAGACAGGTGGAATTCAGAATAGATATCATACCTGGAGCAGCTCCCATAGCAAGAGCGCCCTACAGACTAGCTCCGACGGAAATGAAGGAACTAAGGACCCAGTTGGATGAACTGTTGAAAAAAGGTTTTATCAGACCTAGTTCATCTCCCTGGGGAGCACCTGTCCTGTTTGTAAAGAAGAAGGACGGATCGATGCGTTTGTGCATCGATTACCGTGAGCTAAACAAAGTTACCATAAAGAATAGATATCCTTTGCCAAGGATCGACGATCTGTTCGATCAGCTGCAAGGAGCGAGCTACTTCTCCAAGATCGACTTAAGGTCGGGCTATCATCAGCTAAGGGTCAGAGATGAAGATGTACATAAGACAGCATTTAGGACTCGCTATGGTCATTACGAGTTCCTAGTGATGCCTTTTGGGCTCACAAATGCACCGGCTGCGTTCATGGATCTCATAAATCGCGTCTGCAAGCCGTATTTGGACAAATTTGTCATAGTCTTCATCGACGATATCCTTATATATTCCAAGAACCAAGCTGACCATGAGAAGCACCTCCGTTGCATTCTCGAATTACTACAGCGTGAGAAACTCTACGCCAAATTCTCGAAATGTGAATTCTGGCTACGAGAGGTTCAGTTTTTAGGTCACGTTGTGAGTGAGCGTGGTATCCAAGTGGATCCCGCTAAGGTAGAGGCGGTCATGAACTGGCAAGAGCCAAAGACGCCTACCGAAATCCGTAGTTTCCTGGGGTTAGCAGGGTACTACAGGAGATTTATTGAGAATTTTTCAAGGATTGCTGCGCCCCTGACCTCTTTAACCAAGAAGAAAGAAAAATTTATTTGGGGCCCAAAGCAGCAAGAGTCCTTCGAAGTTCTGAAGCAGAAGCTAAGCAACGCACCTGTGTTGACACTACCTGAAGGTACAGATGAATTTGTAGTTTACTGCGATGCATCACACACAGGCATGGGGTGTGTGCTTATGCAGAAGGGCAAGGTGATTGCCTATGCTTCAAGGCAATTAAAAGTGCACGAAAAGAATTACACCACCCATGATTTGGAGTTGGGTGCCGTTGTATTTGCACTGAAATTATGGAGGCATTACCTTTATGGTATTAAATTTGTGATTTATTCTGATCACAAAAGCCTCCAGCACCTGTTCAATCAGAAAGAGTTGAACATGAGGCAGCGCCGTTGGATGGAAACCTTGAATGACTATGATTGTGAGATCAGGTACCATCCCGGCAAAGCGAATGTAGTCGCTGATGCCTTGAGCAGGAAAGAAAGGGTAAAACCTATTCGAATCAATGCCAAGAGCATTGAAGTCAAGAACAATTTAATTGAAAGGATATTAGCTGCACAACGAGAGGCTGTGTTGGAAGCTAATTATCCTAATGAAAAGTTAAGAGTAACTAAGGAGCAGTTGACTCTTAGCAAGGATGGAATCCTTAGATTAAACGGACGAATATGGGTTCCGATTTATGGAGGACTACGAGATGTTATCCTCCAGGAAGCCCATAGTTCAAAATATTCAGTCCATCCTGGTGCAGACAAGATGTATCAAGATTTAAAGGCAAACTATTGGTGGATAGGCTTGAAAAAGTCTGTGGCCGCCCATGTAGCAAAGTGCTTGACTTGTGCTCAAGTCAAAGCCGAGCACCGAAAGCCGTCTGGCTTGCTACAACAGCCTGAACTTCCCGAGTGGAAGTGGGAATGCGTAACTATGGACTTCATAACCAAGTTACCCAAAACCAGGAAGGGAAACGATACAATATGGGTCATAGTCGATAGGCTGACTAAATAAGCTCACTTCTTACCCATCAAGGAGACGTATAGCTCCGATATGTTAGCCCAACTGTATGTTGATAAGATTGTAGCCTTACACGGCATACCTGTGACTATTATCTCCGACAAGGATACTAGATACACGTCTCACTTCTGGAAGAGTTTCCAGCAATCTTTGGGCACTCGTTTGAACTTCAGTACGGCTTACCATCCACAGACGGACGGTCAGAGTGAGCGTACCATTCAGACGTTAGAGGACATGCTACGCGCATGTGCAATCGATTTAGGTGGTAACTGGGATAAGAATCTACCCCTGATCGAATTCTCCTACAATAATAGCTACCACACCAGCATAAAAGCTGCGCCTTTCGAGGCACTATACGGTAGGAAATGTAGATCGCCTGTTTGTTGGGCGGAAGTAGGAGAGGTCCAATTATCAGGACCAGAGATTGTTTTCCAGACAACGGACAAGATTGTCCAGATCCGGGAACGTCTCAAGGCTGCCCGTGACAGGCAGAAAAGCTACGCTGACCCGAAGCGTAAGGACCTTCACTTTGATATAGGTGAAAAGGTGTTGCTTAAAGTATCGCCCTGGAAAGGGGTGATGCGTTTCGGCAAGAAGGGCAAGCTGAGTCCGAGGTACATAGGACCTTTTGAGGTCATTGAACGAGTCGGGTCAGTTGCCTATAAGTTGAACTAGCCTGAAGAGCTCAATGGAATTCACAATGTGTTCCACATCTGCAATCTCAAAAAGTGCTTCGCCGATGAATCATTGGTGATTCCACACACAGATGTGCATATAGATGAGAGCTTAAAGTTTATAGAAAAACCTTTGTCGATTGAAGATCGACAGGTGAAGAAGCTTCGAAGAAAGCACGTACCGATTGTAAAGGTCAAATGGGATGCTCGTAGAGGTCCCGAATATACGTGGGAAGTCGAAGCCACAATGAAAGAAAAGTACCCCTATTTATTTGAGTAAATCTCGGGTCGAGATTTATTTTAAGGGGGTGAGGATGTAACACCTCGAATTTTTGTGTCCAATGATGTGTTAACACGTGTCATTTGATTACACGTGGCATTGATATTAAATAAAGGACTAATTTTGACAAACCTTGAATGTATGTAAATTCGAGGGTTATAGATGTCAAACAAGGGTAAATATACTGTATGGTAACCCTAGATGGTGCTTGTACCTTCAAACGAATAAATCATGGATCGTACGGAAGCGAAACGCGGAAGAAAGTGAGAGATTACAAGCTACAGGGGTTAACCGTGTCAACATGTTAATTATACCTCTGAGTGACCCTTTAACGCTCCCGAGGCTTTGTAACAGTATTATACGCTCACTGGAACATATTGTATAAATTCCGCGAAGTTCCGTTTTAGAACAAGAAAGTTATAATCAAATTCGTATGAGAAGGGTTAAAAGCGTCAATAATGAAAGTTAAGACTTTCTGAATAATTAATAAACTAACCGGGGACTTAACAACGCAGGTAAATAACACGAGGTCCTTAGTTATAATTAACCGAGGGCCAAACCGTAAAGTTACCCCTTCAAACCCGAAAGGTCAGGTTAATAATTACGAAAGATTTCGTTATTAATTACCCGGATTTCGTAATGATTATAAAAGATTTTAAAAATCTGAAAAACATTCCCCTCGCGACCCGCGTGATGTTTTGGCCTAAGTTGAGGCGGGCCGCGAGCCACCTAAGATACGCGCCTGATATTTGAATCTCAGGCGACCCGCATTAAACATGCATGGAACTCCCATGCGGGCCGCGTGGGACGCCCAGATGCAGAATGTTTGGACAGACTTGCCTTTTGAACTTGTGAACGATCATTTGGACAATTAGTGCAGCATGGGTGCCCCCTACTCGACCCATAACCCTCTAGGACACATGCCAACCATCCATGATCAGTTGTAGGGTGTTGTGTGATGATCTTGGACCTTGACTTTGGCTATAAATAGCATACTTGTGTTCATAACTTCCATCACAACACAACAACACTTTTCTGGTCATTCTAAAGGCTCTCAAGTGTTCCTCATTGCTCTCTAAGCAAGTCCTAACTTCTGTAAGTTCATAAGATCCTTTGTAGTTCAATTTATGCTTAGAAAATCACTAGAAACCAAACCGTCGTAAATACGGTTTGACTTTAAAATAAATCCGAGATGGTTCAGTCTTATGACGAATCAAAAGTAGTTATGAGTGGGTATTAATGTGGGTAATAAACCCCTAAAAGGGTTCCCTCTGATCACCACTCTAACTATGTCAAATATCGAGTCAAACGTGCACTTAAAAAGTCAACAGAAAGCTATTTTGCCGTTTTGTACATAATCTGTAATGTATATGTTATGAAACCTGTTTTAACACTCATAAAACATGATATTAAGTATATAAACTTGTTTACGCTCGTTTGAATCGACCATTTGCTATATTGACCCGGTTCGGAGCCGAATGTCGCAAAAGTTTGACTTTTGCTTTGACTTCAGTTCTGACCCGTTTTAGTGAGGTATAGATATACCTTAGGACTCTCTTAGGACCAGGTTACATGATGGTATAGACCACTGTGATCGGTTCATGAGTTATCCGAGTCTTTTACGCATTTCCGTTAATCGCCTAAAAGTTGACCGTAACGGCCTTTTAAAAATAAAACGAGTATTTCGGACACGTGAACGGACTATAACCTTGCTTACTAAATTATAAGCATGTCCTTAAAGTTTCACGTCAATCCGAGGTCTAGAATGAGAGTTATGCTAAAAAGCGCAATTAAAGTAAACTTTTGTAATTAACGGCGCAATTAGCATAACGCCCATCTAAAACCAAGATTTCGTCACCAAAACTTTTACCCACTGTAGTAAAATAATATTTTTGGAATTTTAAAGATTTTTAATAATTTTTACCTTGCTCATAACCCGCGGTTATGGCTACGGTTCGGTAAATACCAAATATGCCCTTTTCGGCCAAAACTTGAGTTCTACAAGGTCTTTTGACCCGATTCCAGTTGCTACTAATTTTAAATAATAAATAAAGTATTTTACACTTTATAAACTGTTCGGGAAACTCAAATTTCCTGTAGAACTCGAAAAGCCCTTTTAAAGTCTTTAAAACGACCGAAAAGCCCCTACGGGGCATAATATTAACTTAAACTCGTTACGGGCATCACGGAAGGTATCCTACTGATACCACAACCTCTTTAAGGCATATTGACTTAAGAAATAAACGTAAGACTCTCATGGTTAACCGTTTCGCCTATTGCGCGCACGGTTCGGCTTGTGAAACTAGTTTTCATAAAATAGCCGATACGGGTCAAACTATATTATTTTGACCCCAAAATCCAGAGTGTGAACCTTGAACCCATATAAAACAAGTCTCTGAACTTGTTTGGGGCAGAATCACATTCCATTCTCGGTTTTCGCCCTTTCGCGCGATTAAAACCATATTTATATTCCGGAACCAACCGGTCTAGGCTACGGCCAATATAAAGACCCGTTAGGATTCTAAGAGGTTAATTAAAACCTTCGTTCCAGATTAGGAGCCCAGTAAAAGCTATCGGTGATTTAATCAAATTAAGGAATATACTTGCGAAGGTAAATACTTTAACTTATTTCCCCTATACGGGCTTGGGTTACGGTATGTTAATACCGCTTGATTGAGCATTATATTTTTCCATCGCTTAGGTGGTTAATTAAATAATATGATTGGCTCATTTAAACAGTTTTGTTTCTTAAAAGCCTTTGGGGGGTTTAATGACCGTTGTCCCGGATATCCTTGGCATCATTTTACGAAATGGCCACGACCATCGACATCCCGGTGTAGGCGTACACCCGGTATACATTGTCGACATTAAATTAAAAGACGTAGCCGTTGGTTTTTATACTACGGTTTTACGCAATGTGGTGTGTCTATAAATCTTTAACCCGGCACGACCCGGGCTACTGAACGCATAAAAGAACATGTAAAACGTTCACAAGATTTTAATAATTTTCCCAAGTTATAAAAGAGTTTGTGCCTTGTGCATTCAAATCAATTTTAATAAACATTTTCAAATGTGTCAGTTGAATGTATTTACCAGTGTAAACTGACGTATTTTCCCCAAAAAGATTAAGTGCAGGTACTATACGAAATTGGCTGGTATTAGCTTCCTAAGCATCACGAATAGTCTCGCAAACTCGATGCCGTATCTGAATGAACAATATTTTATTATTTTGATCCGCTGTGGATACATTCGACTTCTGTAATACATTTGATATTACAACCAGAGGTTGAAGTATATATTTATCTTTAAAGCTTCTGCTGTGCATTTATATAATTGTGTCGTTTGACTATATTGTTGCCAACATCATCACGGTAATCCCCCACCGGGCCCACCGGTGAGACACGTGGAAATCGGGGTGTGACAGGTAGGACAATCGATAGTATCATGACCTCCTCGGCAAACCTCACACCTATCCACTTTCTTCTTTATCTCGCTCAACTCCTGCCTCATCTCCTGCCTCAACTCCTGCCTCAAATTCTCAACTACAGTAGTTACCGATGGATCCAAGCTAACTTGGTTTACCCCTCGATCGGCCGAGGTGGTACGCACAGGAATGGAAGTCCTGCTGGTAGTGCTGTAGTCCATATCGGAGTGGGCAAAGCTCTCAAACAAATAATTGCACTCAGCCACCGTCTTCTTTCCCATAAGCTGACCTCCTGCTGAAGTATCGAAGCGAGCTCTAATCTCAGGAGTAAGACCATTGTAGAATTTCTCGACTAACGCCCAATCGGATAGACCATGCTGAGAACAACGGGATATCAGGGTTTGAAAACGCTCCCAAGCTAAGTGATACGGCTCATCCGGCTCCATACGAAATGAGTGAATCTGGTCACGAAGGCGAGACGCCTTGGATGGCGAAAAATACTTGGCTAAGAATGCATCGCGAAGACCTGCCCAAGTAGTGAAGGTGCCAGCGGGCTGGGAATCGAACCAGACGGCTGCGCGTCCAGCGAGTGAGAACGGGAAAACCTGAAGATACCTAGCATCAAGATTGACACCCTCAATGGAGAAGGTGCTGCAGAGACAAGTGATGCGATTGATATGAGCGGGGGCATCCTCGTCGTCACGACCGTGGAACTGGCAAGAATTTGTGATGGCGGTCATAATGTAGGATGGAATCTACCAGGACCGATCGTTCGGGATGTTTGGAAGGGTGATGGGCAAATTCCCACCGGCGAAGCCGGTGGTCGCCTGATCGTAAACTGTCCTACGGGCCATATGAGCTACGGGTGGTAGACTAGGTGGACGGGTGGGTGGCGGGGAATTGTGGGGTGAAGACTTTGGTGTAAAATCGAACGCGGGGGTGAAATGTGAAGACGAAGCAGAGCTAGAAGCACTTACCTCGGACGCGGAAGACGAGAAGGATGACTTGAGTGTAAACGGAAGTGGTGGCGGTCCCTGCGAGCGCGTATTGGGCATCCACTGCAAAAACCGAGAACAAACAAGTAAGAAGACTCTACTAAATGACTCGACTAACTATAAAAGACACTAAATTACTTAGACACCTACGACTCAAACAAAATAAACAACTAGCACGTAATATGTGAAGTAAGTCCAAACAAAGTAATCAACGCAATCGCCAAGAGTCCCCGGCAACGGCGCCAAAAACTTGATGTGCTAAATGTGGGTTAATTAAAACAACTAAAATTACCCTAATTCTAGACTCTCTAAGCTTTAAATTTATAAAACTAAGACTCGATCTAAACCCTAAACCGCACAACCGGCAAGTGAACCGATCAATGTAGTAAAGCTAAAGCAAGTCCGAGTATCGAACCCACGAGACTCTACTGATTACGCTACGACTCTATCTAGACTAAGACTGACACGACATACTAAATTGTTTATTAATTTGGGGGGGGGGGTTTCTAAAAATCCTAAATAAAATAATAAAAATAATTCTAGAAGACTAGACACGAACTTGAACGAAGGTTTTGACCAGTGGTGATGAAGACTACCTAGGCTAGACGCAGGCGAAACTCAGGATGGATTCCTATTTGATAGTTTTGTGATGTGGAACCGGGATCTTTAAATGCTAAACCTATTAAGACACCACTAAGCCCCTCAGACACTCTCAAGGCGATTCTTGTGGCACTACCTAGGATGTTATGCTCACCGGTTTTCTAGATTTTCCTTTCAGTCCTCTAGTTTCTTGAAAGTGCCTATGTAAGACGCTCTACCTTGCCGCGCGAACGTCTAAAGCAACTACGGGTTTTAATCTTGGTTTAATAAACAATGGAATGTTAAGGACTTATAACCAAACCGAGACCTATTAATACCCTCGAGCCTCACAGCGACGAGTTTAGCAGCACACTTGATTTTATCAAATTACCGAATATTGTTTCTAAGGTTACTTACGCGTTTTCACCCTAAAGGATTAGAGATTTATTATGTGATATAGACACTCACCAAAACCTAAAACCCTAGCCCGACTCTATTCCGTGATAAAGACCGTCACCAAGAATCGAACGAAGCAATAAACAATAATCAAACAATCACAAGCACACATACGCACCAAGTTAAATTCCTATAGCGTTTACAATACAAGAAAGATCCACAACCACGACAAAAATCAAATAAAAATCCAAACTTTGTTATGCCATAGTCATTAGCCTAGGTAGTTTACGGTTTTTAGCCGGAAATCATAATAAAAAACGTAAATAAAATCATACTAAGTTCTGAATTCATCAAGTTACACATAAAAATGAACAAAGAACAAAAGATTAGGATAGTAAAACCCGTGGTCTTCACTCCCGAACGCTTCTAAAGTATACCCGATTGATTCCTTGCAATCCCAAAGCTTTCAAACCTTCAACAGCCTCTGATTTCTGCCTCAAGAACTCCAAAATTCGTCTCCAGTTCGTTCTCTACGGCTGAGGATGATGATAACCTTATATAACTTTCAAAAACCCTACTAGCCGTTAGCTGTTGATTGGAGCGCACGTTTTAACAGTTAACGCGGCCCGCATGAGATATTCTGGTAAGTCTACGCGGCCCGCTTCACAAGCTCAAAACCGGAAACTCTTAATGATAACTCTCGCGGCCCGCTTGAAAGTATAGGATAAGTTGATGCGGGCCGCTTGGACTTAAACAATTCTAAATTTTCTTTTTAAGTTAATGCGGCCTGCCTGGAAGATCCTTATAAGCTTACGCGGCCCGCCTGGAAGCTCCAGAACTGCATTTTCGCTTCGTTTCAGCTCCCGACTCCTCGATTTCCGTTCCAGCCTTCCGCCTTTCCAGATTCTGACTCGTTTTCGCTCCTTTTGGCTGTAAAGACCTGGAAACACAATTAAATCAAAAGTATGTACAATCTATCTAAAAACGACACTAAGAAGGAATAACTAACGACTAAAACCGACGCGAATACCGATGTATTTTACAATACATCCCCACTTCCCCCGTGCATGACGCGACTGCTGATGCGGGGGTTAATAAAGAGTTTACAAGAGGCCCTTCTATTGAAGTGATTACTAAGCCCTCTGTGCAGACAGAGGATCCTGGGAAGAAGACCGCGGATCAAATATTTGATACGGTGGATTCTTCTGACAACTTGATCTCCCCACAGGATACTGATGATCTGAAGTTTGCTGATGCTGAAAAGCAAAAGTCTCCTGCTGCCGAGAAGGCTTCTGGTTCTGCCTCTGGGGGTGCGGGTTTTGAAGAACCATCCATTCAGGCTGGTGAGTCTGAGTTGGAGTTCTACTACCGTACTTATACGGAAGACCGGAGTGTGAACTACCATCGTCCCCCTTGGAGCGTTATGCAAGGGTATGATATTTCGAATAATCCCTCCGATTGCAGGGAGATTTTGGGTGGTTTGGGTACCCCGTTTGAGGTTCTTCAGGCCCGCGGTTTGCTCCGTGAGCACCGGATCAACCAACTCTCCTCCATGCTTGTTGGGAGTTCCATAATTGCGAATGCTATTATGGAAGACTACAAGGTGCTGGGACGCAAGGAGGAGGAAAATGCTCGCTTGCGGGCTGAGGCTGAGGCGTTGGTGAAAGCTGCTCGGAAGGGTGCGGAGCAGCTTGAAAGGGAGAAGGCTGCTTTTGAGAAGCACAAGTAGACTGAGGAGTGGGCTGTAACTGCTGGCCTTAAACAGGTTCGTACTCTTGCAAAATTGCTTTCTGATGAGCGCAAGAGTTGGAAAGAATCTTGGGCAAAACAGAATGAAAAGTTGTTTCGTGTTCGTTAGGAGGTGACTAATCTCAAGGCGGCGAATGCTGCTTTGGTAAAAGAGAAGTCCGCAGCTGAGGCAGTTGCCAAAGAGCCCAAGGAGGCGGAGGCCCGCGCTGCCAAGGCTTTTGAAGAGGTAAATGCTGATCGCGGCCGTTTGAACAAGGTTGTTGAGGATCTCAAGGTATGTGTTGCGTTCACAGTTGAATTTTTGTCTCTGTCTCAGTCTCATAAGTATGACTGATTGTCTTTCTTATACTTGTTTCTTCTTTGCTTTTGAAAGGCTGAAATGCAAAACCGGGTGACCATTATTGAGGAGGTCACTGCCCGCGCGACTGAGGCTGAAGCGCGGGCACGGGAGGCTGCTGAGGCTAGGGATAGCCTGTCTTCCTCTTTGGATCAGCTGAAGGCGGACCGTGACTGGATGCGTTACCACGGTATCGAGCATATAAGTATTCGGTGCCTTCGCTATCTTTAGGTTTGCTTTTGCTAACTTTATTGTTTGTGTTTTGCAGATTGTTGGAACCATTCTTGATGCGCCTGAGAACGCAGCTGCTGTAAATGAGCTTAAGGAGCGCGCGCGGGAGGCAGGATTCAAGGCCGGTTACCATCGATGCATTAGCCATATGAACCCCTTGTACCAAAGCAAATTTACTGATGAAAGGTCTGGGTTCCAAGGCGTAGATACCGAAGAGCGGTATGCTGCAGCTGTTGCGGCGTACAACGACCTGTCCATTGCCGCTGTTAATGATATTGATAACTGCTTGTAGGCGGAGGATTATGTGGACCGCTTGCGGTTGTTCTATGGTGATCCGGAAGAGGAAGAGGAGGAAAAGACCGCTGGCAGTGGCAAGGGTGATGCGGGTACCAGTGGTACAAAGAAGGACTGGGTTGGCCTGCGTGCCCTTTTTGATTTCCTCTTTGATGTAACTGTTAGAAAACTTTATGTAAATTTCTTGTGCACCGCGTAGGTGTAGAAATTTTATGGAATACAAAGTTAATCTTTTTATTCAATTTGTACAAGTCCTTTTTACTACTTGCATTCTCGAACCTGTATGAGTTAATGTTATTGTGAATAACATTAAGTCTGAATTTGCCTTTTGCATATTTAGGTGATGTTCAAGTATGTGTGGCTAAAAGTGTGTAAGTAAAAAATATTTACTTTGACTTTGAGTGAGCGCATACTTGGAGAACTCTGTTGGCTGTAAAGCGCAGTTGAGTATACTCTATACCTTTGTCGTATGAGTATTAGTCAATTCCTATTTTTATCCCGTTAGGGTTTAGGAATTGTGTAGGTTTTGTAAAAACCGTAAGTGTGTATCCAGCCGGATAGACATTTAATGTTTTGCCTTTGCTGGCCTATTACAATATTTGTGTGTGGTCACCACTTTGTGTGGGTATCGCAAATGAAGATTTTGCTAATCTGTTTTTGCAGATACCGCAAAGTGGAACACGTATTTGTAATAGAAGGAAATAAACAATATTGTATTGAATCGTTCATTTATTTATTTGCAAATGGCCTGCGGCCCGATAGGTTACATGGAAAATGTAAAAACAGGGCTTACATGTAACAGCGTCGAAGCTGTTGTGCATTTTATGTGCGTGCGATAGGTTCGCCTTCTATTGTTTGTAATCTACACGCGCCTTTGCCCAGGACCTCTTGGATGAGGTAGGGTCCTTCCCATTTGGGGGCAAGTTTCCCTGAGCGTTCTGTGTTAGACGCCTCATTGTCGCGAAGGAAATAGTCTCCCAGGATGAAGGTACAAATGCGAACACGCGCATTGTAGTACTTTTCTAGCTTGGTTTTGTACTTGGCCTCGTTGATTGCTGCGTTTTCACGCCTTTCCTCTAGGAGGTCCAAGTCAAGCCTGCGCTCGTCATTGTTGTCGATTTTTTTGACAGCCAACATTTGAGGTGAAGGGAGACCTACTTCTGTGGGGATCACCGCTTTAGAGCCATAGACCAGGCTGAAGGGTGTCTCACCGTTACTTGTCTTTGAGCTAGTCCTGTGAGTCCATAAGATACTAGGGAGTTCATCGACCCAGCCGCGTCTGGCTGTTCCCAATCGCGCCTTGATACCTTCGACTAAACTTTTATTGATACTCTGTACTTGGCCGTTCCCTTGCGGATGCGCCACTGAGGAGAATATTTGTTCAATGTTTAGTTACTTTAGCCATTTTTGAAATTTTTCGGCAGCGAAGTTGGTGCCGTTGTCTGTAACGATGCACATCGGTAGACCAAAACGGCAGATGATATGTTCCCAGACAAACTTCCTTGTGGTGAAATAGTCAACAGCCACTATGATAAACTTCACCGCACCTGGTGCGTCTGGAAATGGTCCCACCACATCGATTGCCCATTTTTGAAATGGCCATGCGGTGGTGACGGGGATCAGTTTTTCTTGGGGCGTAAGGTTTTGGGAGCGTGCCGCTGACAATTGAAACACTTGCGCAAGACTTTAACCGCGTCAAGATGCATGCCAGGCCAGTAGTACCCGGCATTCATGATTTTGGCCACCACCATGCGTGGGCCCGCGTGTATGCCACAGATTCCGTCGTGTATCTCTCTGATTAGGTACATGGCATCTTGGGGGTCGACGCATCGTATGAGTGGCCTCAGGTATGATTTGCGGTCTAAAATACCGTCTCCCATTTGATAATGACACGCTTTGTAATGCAACTTGCGAGCCTCTGCCTTGCTTTCGGGAGTAATACCTGATTGGAAGTATGCAATGATTGGTGTCATCCAGGATGTTGTACCGTACTGGATGACGTTGACTTGGTGCAGGGGTACTGAGGGATTTTGCAGAATCTCGATGCGTATCTCCTTTGCCAGGTGTTGGAAGCTGGTGGATGCGAGTTTTGAGAGTGCATCCGCAGGTTTGTTTTCACTCCGGTTGATATGGCAGATATTGAAGGAAATGAACTTTGCTTTAAGTTGCAAGGCTTGCTCGAGATAGAGGATCATGATATCCCCTTTTACGGCATAGTCGCCGCGCACTTGGCCTGCAACGAGTAGTGAATCGACGTGTGCCTCCAAGTGTTAGACCCCGAGTTTGACTGCCAAACGCAGCCCTGCCAGTAGAGCCTTATACTCTGCCTCATTATTGGTGCTTTTGAAATCAAGGCGGATTGCATATGTGAGCTCTTGGCCATCGGGGCTGACGAGTCGCAGACCCGCACCTGCACCATACTCGTTGGATGCACTGTTGGTATATAGTGCCCAAGTGTCCGTTGTGGATGGTGGTGGTGTAGGGTTTTGTTCTTCTTCGCATTCTTGGATGCGATTCGCCGATACCTCGGCAACGAAATCAGCTAGAACTTGAGCTTTGATCGCGGGGCGCGGTTTGTAGATTAATGTGTGTGCGCCTAGTTCAATGGCCCATTTTGCTAATCTCCCAAAGTTGTCGGGTTTGGAGAGGATCGGCCCGATCCTGTAATTGGTTAATACGGTGATGACGTGATTTGCAAAGTAACGTCGTAGCCGTCTTGATGCGTGCTCGAATGCAAGTACCAATTTTTCCATGATAAAGTATCTTGTCTCTGGGTCGTTGAGCATTTTGCTGACGTAGTAAATGGGTGTTTGAATTCCCTCCCGCTCTACAATGAGTATCGCGCCTACCGCGTTGTCTGCGGCAGATAGGTACAAGATAAGTGGTTCTTTCTTGCGTGGTGCGGTTAGAGTTGGGAGTTGGATCAGACACTCTTTCATCTCCCGGAAAGCGTTTTCGGCCTATGTGGTCCACTGGAATTGTTACTTTTTTAAGCAATTCCGCAGAGTCTTGATGAAAGGGTAAGATTTAGCTACGTGATTGGCTAAGAATCTGTTCAGTGCGTCTAGCCTGCCAGCTAGTCGTTGCATTTCTTTCATCGTGGAAGGCGATGGCATGCGCTCGATCGCCTGAACTTTTTCCGGGTTCACCTTGAATCCATCTTTAGTTACGATGAATCCAAGGAATTTGCCTTCTTTCATTCCAAACGAGCATTTCTCTGAATTGAGCTTCATGTTGACGCTACGCATAGTCTGGATGTTCTTTCAATATTGGTGAGCATGGTATCCTCTTCCATGCTCATAACGACCAGGTCGTCCATGTAGATCTCGACACTTTTGCTGATTTGATCACCAAAAGTGTCGTTAATCAACTTTTGATAGATTGCGCCCGCGTCGCGCAACTCAAACGGCATTTTTGTATAACAGTAATTCTCGATAGGTGTGCGGAATGCCGTTTTTTTCTTCGTCCTCGATTGCCATTTGTACTTGGTGATAGCCTTTGTAGCAATCGAGGAAGCACTTCCATCCATCGGGAAATGCGTAACAATGTTTGGGGCAGACTTTGTTGAGATCTTTATAATCGATGCACATGCGCCAGCCCCCAGCTGGTTTTTCTACCATGACTGGGTTGGACAACCAAGTCTGGTACTTGACCTCCCGCAGGATGCGTGCAGAGAGCAGTTCCTTGACATGCTCATTCATCGCCTAGTTCTTTGCGGACCCAAGGTGGCGTTGGCCTTGGATTAACGGCTTGATACCTGGTAAGGTATTCAAGAAATGTTGCGCGACTTCGCGTGGTACCCCTGTCATGTCAGCGGGTGTCCATGCGAAAATGTCTTGATTCCTGAAGAGGAGTTGCTTCAGGCGCGCTCTGACGTGGTTGGACAAGGCATGTCCCAACGTCACCGTTTGCTCTAAGTGTCTTGCGTTAAGAACCCATTTTTCCGGTTAAGTGTTGCGGGTGAGCCTCGCCGTCTTAGTTGGACGCAGCTCGTCCGTGGTCATAACCTCTCTACTGGCATAGATTATTGCGACCCCGACTCGGTTGGAAAACCAATGCCAGAGTGGGAGACGGATGTAATCATGTTGAACTCGCCTTGAGATTCTCGCCCGAGAAGTACATCGTATCTGTAGGTGTGGGATAAAACCATTAAGTTTACTTCCTCTATTCGTGTGTGCCTTCCGTTGGTGAGGCGCACAAGGAAAGTAATTTGGCACAAGGGGAATACGGTTTCTCCCGCAAATCCGGCCAAAGGGTAATCTACCAGCTGCAACCGATCTTTGTCTTCTGAATCAAACTGGTTGAAGCACTGCTCATATATAATGTTAGAAGTACTGCCCGGGTCGACGAATAATGCTCCGTACAATAATAAGCCAGGTAGCCTGTAATGACGACGGCGCGCCTATCGCGCGGTCCGCCTCGGAATTTTGGAAAGACGACTTGTTCATCTCTTCAGTCATTGTCCAGTCTTCGTGCTGCCTTGCGCGGCTTTCGACATCCTCCGTTGATCATGTGGGTTGAGGCCACGTACATGGTCCGTTTACCCGTGGAGATGCCCTCGTTGTGGGGGGTGATGCGCTTGGTTTGTTTTTGCGCAGCTGGCAATAGATGTTGCAACTTCCCCTCTTTCAGGGCTCGCTCAATCTCCAGTTGGAGAGTAATGCAGTTATTGGTTGTGTGGCCCGAGTCCTTTTGATACTCATAGTAAAGTGTGAGATCCTGGTTCTTTTTGGACTTCATAGGTTGGGTCGGTCGCAAGAATTGTGCGTCCGTTAGAAGGACGTCACTTGGCGACTGATTGATCTCGGTCCAGTTACAGTCCCGAGATTCCTTCTTGGCTGCCCGGTTATCGCGTTGGGCGTTGATTGTTGCCCTTGCGTCTGGCTGGTGACTACGTGGGACGTATGGTTTGGAATCGTTGCCACGATTCCATGTATCCCGGTTGCGCTTGTTATTGCGCTTGGAGTCTTGGCGGGATGATTGGCCTTCCGCTTGGGGCTGTGCCTTGATAGTGTGCGGTTTGAGTAACCGCTGGGTTTGGGCGTACGTCTTGACCGCGACCATGACGTCGTCCCACCTTTCTGGCAAGCCCTACTTGCCTGAGATGGTCATAACCATCTCATCGTCCTTGACGGCCCGAATGAAATGGTTGGGTGCCATTTGATCTGCCACTCCGCCGATCTCGAGGCACTCTTTATTGTAGCGGACAACAAACGACTCTAAAGTTTCCTTGTCCCCACGCCAGATGTTTATGACGTCTATGGAATCGCGTTTGGGACGTCGCTGCTGGCTGAAGTGTGCAAGGAATCGTGCTTGCAAGTCTTCAAATGAAGCCAATGATCCCACTGGTAAATAATCGAACCAAGCCCTCGCCAGTTGCACCCCGCGCCGGTGAAAATGTTCATGTGGTCGTCTGGGTCGACCGACCCATTATACTTCCCAATTGTTAGTGGGAATTTAGTCGTTATAAAATCGGCATGGGCAATCTCCGGCACAAACTTTGAGTTTTGGGCCGCGGATTTTGGTCTGTAGGCCTGGGTTTGGTTGCGCTTAGCCGCGCGAAGATATGTAGTGTGGGGTTCTGTTGGAGGGATGTAATTGTGCCCTCCTGGTCAGCTGTTAGTTGCGTGAGATTCCCCGCAATATGTATGGTCCTCCGGGTCGGTACGACCATACCCTTCGTTTTGTGACTGCGGTCCCAGGCGGCTGTGGATGCCGGAGCCGTGATGGGCTGTAGACTGCCGAATAGTTTCGCCATGAGGGCCGAGGTGGCTCTGTATAGGGCCCCTGCGGCGGGACCCATATGAGGAATCGTCCTCATCAAGCGTGCGGACGTCGCAGTAAGAGGAACCTCGGTCCTCGTAGCTACTGCGAGAGGCTGGGTGTGTGGGGACCTTACCGTCGTATTGCAAGATACGACCCACAGGTGTATGTGGTGCGTGGGTGGGACCGCCAGGAATTTGCGCTTCAGCGCAAGCTTTATTGTATGTTGCGGCCAGCATAGTTTGTTGTTGGAAATACCAAGTATGAAGGTCCATGCCTGGAGGTATCACAGTAGCATACTGTGAAAAATCTGGTGCAGATGCGGGGGGAGTGCTCCCTGCTGCAGATGTGCCTCTGTGGCCAACATTTTGGGCTGGGGGAGCAGTCCCCGCAGGCCCTGGGTTTGCAGGGTTTAGACTTTCCCCGGTCGCATTATTTGGACGATCAGGCATGATCTCAAGAAATAAAGAGATGCGAAAAAAGTGCTAAGAGTAGCGGTGGGCGCCAATGATGAAACAGTGGTTAACCAAGAGAGGTTAATTCACTGGCCTCGTTAAGTAGGGTTATATCTTCTTTCAGAGGATCGGTGGCTGGACCGTCAGCTGGGTTGTCTCCCGCACAAGGAAACCACACCGTGACTCGTAACAAGGAGGAAGAGGTGGGGGGTGCTCCTTGTTACCACTCTCCGGTGTGAGAATCAGTAATTTACTTGGGAAGCAAAGTGTGTGATAGTAGTAGTAGTGAGAGAGCCGTGATGAGATACCTCAAACCTGGTTTGGGATGGGTATTTATAGTCGAGGAGTGAAGGAGGGTGGTTGAGTTGACAGACTGATGACGCGCCGCTCTTATGCAGGTGTGTCAGGCTCGTCGGCTGTGGAGGTGAGGCCACGTCCTACTGCGTTGTCAGTCGGTTGCTTACGTGTGGGCTGACAGGCGACTGTCATTGACGCCACTTGCACTGCAGTGTCAGTCCCACTTGCCTCGTGGGCAGGATACAGTGCCGCGCCGCACCACTACCTGTGGTAACCGCCGTTGTTTCCGCGTTCCCACTCTGGCGAAGACTGCGGGATGCGGTGCTAGGCCGCATCGCCGCTTATGGTGACTGTTGCTGTTGTCCAGATTCCTTGTTATGACGAAAGTGTTCATAGGATGCGGTGCTAGGCCGCATCGCTATGCGTACACCCGTTTTCATACACAAGGTAAGGGGATATTCCTAGGATGCGGTGCCAGGCCGCATCGCTTATGCCTATCTTCATTTTCCAATCACTTGACAGATTGGATTCGACAGCTGTGTTCGCGCGTGCCCGCACGGACATAGATAAGTTCTTGCTGGTGGAGGTTTTTTTTATAAGGGTAATGGTCACTCGCGGTCGTGTTGACGCGAAATCTAGGACCATACCCCTTCAGTTTCATACACTTTTACGGTTAATGATTTTTTTAATTAAAATGTGTATACAAGTTTTGAAATGCTTTAGTAGTTATAATTCTTGAGTGCATTGTCTTTGTTTGATGTACGCGGAATGTAGGACCATACCCCGTCGATGACTTTCGTTTTGCCCCCAAATCGACAACCCTTCCTGTCTGTGTGTATATACATACATATATTGTAACACCCATAATTTTCATAAGGTCAAAACCGATAATTAAACGCTAAAAATTTAAACCTTCATTAACAAAACATATTAGCAACCAAAATAACCTTGAAGTAGTTCGAAGTAAACACGTGTCATTTGATTACACGTGGCATTGATATTAAATAAAGGACTAATTTTGACAAACCTTGAATGTATGTAAATTCGAGGGTTATAGATGTCAAACAAGGGTAAATATACTGTATGGTAACCCTAGATGGTGCTTGTACCTTCAAACGAATAAATCATGGATCGTACGGAAGCGAAACGCGGAAGAAAGTGAGAGATTACAAGCTACAGGGGTTAACCGTGTCAACATGTTAATTATACCTCTGAGTGACCCTTTAACGCTCCCGAGGCTTTGTAACAGTATTATACGCTCACTGGAACATATTGTATAAATTCCGCGAAGTTCCGTTTTAGAACAAGAAAGTTATAATCAAATTCGTATGAGAAGGGTTAAAAGCGTCAATAATGAAAGTTAAGACTATCTGAATAATTAATAAACTAACCGGGGACTTAACAACGCGGGTAAATAACACGAGGTCCTTAGTTGTAATTAACCGAGGGCCAAACCGCAAAGTTACCCCTTCAAACCCGAAAGGTCAGGTTAATAATTACGAAAGATTTCGTTATTAATTACCCGGATTTCGTAATGATTATAAAAGATTTTAAAAATCTGAAAAACAGGCCCCTCGCGACCCGCGTGATGTTTTGGCCTAAGTTGAGGCGGGCCGCGAGCCACCTAAGATACGCGCCTGATATTTGAATCTCAGGCGACCCGCATTAAACATGCATGGAACTCCCATGCGGGCCGCGTGGGACGCCCAGATGCAGAATGTTTGGACAGACTTGCCTTTTGAACTTGTGAACGATCATTTGGACAATTAGTGCAGCATGGGTGCCCCCTACTCGACCCATAACCCTCTAGGACACATGCCAACCATCCATGATCAGTTGTAGGGTGTTGTGTGATGATCTTGGACCTTGACTTTGGCTATAAATAGCATACTTGTGTTCATAACTTCCATCACAACACAACAACACTTTTCTGGTCATTCTAAAGGCTCTCAAGTGTTCCTCATTGCTCTCTAAGCAAGTCCTAACTTCTGTAAGTTCATAAGATCCTTTGTAGTTCAATTTATGCTTAGAAAATCACTAGAAACCAAACCGTCGTAAATACGGTTTGACTTTAAAATAAATCCGAGATGGTTCAGTCTTATGACGAATCAAAAGCAGTTATGAGTGGGTATTAATGTGGGTAATAAACCCCTAAAAGGGTTCCCTCTGATCACCACTCTAACTATGTCAAATATCGAGTCAAACATGCACTTAAAAAGTCAACAGAAAGCTATTTTGCCGTTTTGTACATAATCTGTAATGTATATGTTATGAAACCTGTTTTAACACTCATAAAACATGATATTAAGTATATAAACTTGTTTACGCTCGTTTGAATCGACCTTTTGCTATATTGACCCGGTTCGGAGCCGAATGTCGCAAAAGTTTGACTTTTGCTTTGACTTCAGTTCTGACCCGTTTTAGTGAGGTATAGATATGCCTTAGGACTCTCTTAGGACCAGGTTACATGATGGTATAGACCACTGTGATCGGTTCATGAGTTATCCGAGTCTTTTACGCATTTCTGTTAATCGCCTAAAAGTTGACCGTAACGGCCTTTTAAAAATAAAACGAGTATTTCGGACACGTGAACGGACTATAACCTTGCTTACTAAATTATAAGCATGTCTTTAAAGTTTCACGTCAATCCGAAGTCTAGAATGAGAGTTATGCTAAAAAGCGCAATTAAAGTAAACTTTTGTAATTAACGGCGCAATTAGCATAACGCCCATCTAAAACCAAGATTTCGTCACCAAACCTTTTACCCACTGTAGTAAAATAATATTTTTGGAATTTTAAAGATTTTTAATAATTTTTACCTTGCTCATAACCTGCGGTTATGGCTACGGTTCGGTAAATACCAAATATGCCCTTTTCGGCCAAAACTTGAGTTCTACAAGGTCTTTTGACCCGATTCCAGTTGCTACTGATTTTAAATAATAAATAAAGTATTTTACACTTTATAAACTGTTCGGGAAACTCAGATTTCCTGTAGAACTCGAAAAGCCCTTTTAAAGTCTTTAAAACGACCGAAAAGCCCCTACGGGGCATAATATTAACTTAAACTCGTTACGGGCATCACGGAAGGTATCCTACTGATACCACAACCTCTTTAAGGCATATTGACTTAAGAAATAAACGTAAGACTCTCATGGTTAACCGTTTCGCCTATTGCGCGCACGGTTCGGCTTGTGAAACTAGTTTTCATAAAATAGCCGATACGGGTCAAACTATATTATTTTGACCCCAAAATCCAGAGTGTGAACCTTGAACCCATATAAAACAAGTCTCTGAACTTGTTTGGGGCAGAATCACATTCCATTCTCGGTTTTCGCCCTTTCGCGCGATTAAAACCATATTTATATTCCGGAACCAACCGGTCTAGGCTACGGCCAATATAAAGACCCGTTAGGATTCTAAGAGGTTAATTAAAACCTTCGTTCCAGATTAGGAGCCCAGTAAAAGCTATCGGTGATTTAATCAAATTAAGGAATATACTTGCGAAGGTAAATACTTTAACTTATTTCCCCTATACGGGCTTGGGTTACGGTATGTTAATACCGCTTGATTGAGCATTATATTTTTCCATCGCTTAGGTGGTTAATTAAATAATATGATCGGCTCATTTAAACAGTTTTGTTTCTTAAAAGCCTTTGGGGGGTTTAATGACCGTTGTCCCGGATATCCTTGGCATCATTTTACGAAATGGCCACGACCATCGACATCCCGGTGTAGGCGTACACCCGGTATACATTGTCGACATTAAATTAAAAGACGTAGCCGTTGGTTTTTATACTACGGTTTTACGCAATGTGGTGTGTCTATAAATCTTTAACCCGGCACGACCCGGGCTACTGAACGCATAAAAGAACATGTAAAACGTTCACAAGATTTTAATAATTTTCCCAAGTTATAAAAGAGTTTGTGCCTTGTGCATTCAAATCAATTTTAATAAACATTTTCAAATGTGTCAGTTGAATGTATTTACCAGTGTAAACTGACGTATTTTCCCCAAAAAGATTAAGTGCAGGTACTATACGAAATTGGCTGGTATTAGCTTCCTAAGCATCACGAATAGTCTCGCAAACTCGATGCCGTATCTGAATGAACAATATTTTATTATTTTGATCCGCTGTGGATACATTCGACTTCTGTAATACATTTGATATTACAACCAGAGGTTGAAGTATATATTTATCTTTAAAGCTTCCGCTGTGCATTTATATAATTGTGTCGTTTGACTATATTGTTGCCAACATCGTCACGGTAATCCCCCACCGGGCCCACCGGTGAGACACGTGGAAATCGGGGTGTGACAGGTTGGTATCAGAGCCAACATTGAGTGAATTAAACACTATCCTAATGTGTTTAATCTCAGTGACACAATTGCACATACTTGAGTCTAGACAAGAACTTAGGACAAATTCGAATTGTTATTCCAATTTTGTCTTTTTCTTTTATTATTGGTATTTAAAGTTTTATAAAGCAGGAAAATGTCACCTGTTATATTCCGAGGAAGAGGAAGGGGAAGAAGAGGCAGAGGAGATATCGTGACGCATCACGATCACGAAGCTGGACCGTCAGGTACAAGACCTCCTTCAATGACAAGGAGCGAAGAACCACAACGACGAAGAGACCTTTACGAACCTGCGAGGCATTCCACCTCGCACAGCTGAACGCCATCATACCGGCACTCCTTTGGGCCAAACTCAGAAAATGATCCCAACAACCCACAACCTTCCTTCATACCTCTACAACGTTCGGTATCGCACCGAAATTACGACGACCCTACTCCATACTTCATAGGTCAGTTTAATCCAGCTGACTACATACAGGAACCTTCAGGTTTTGTTCCACTAGGGCCACAAGATCACTTCTCCGAGGATCATATGGACGAAGATACCAATCCAACAGAACCTGCTCGTGGTACGCCCACGCATCCGATAGAAGTCTCTGATGGGTCGTCCTTCCATGGCACACCCTATCAGGGACCAGATAGTTTCCAAGCGTTGTTCGACCGACATGAGTGGTACTACACACCACCTCAACAGACATCACAACAACCGCGACATCCACAGGATCCCTCTGAGGATTCACGCTTTGTGGCAGTTACGCCACCACCTCCGCCACCGGCGCAACCAGTAATACCTGATCCGCCAAGGCGTAGGAGGACGAATGCGCGTATGTCCACACGAGGAGGAGGGGGTATCCACTTCAGCACCCCTCGACACTCTAGTAGTAGCCACTATCCGCCACTACAAGAAGAAGGACCTTCAAGTCCTATACAGGAGGCGAACTCCGCACCAGCTGCACCAAATTCGCCACCATTTGGGTACGACCAACCCATACCTGCTTACACGGGTCCAACGGCTTACAACCCGTTCGAACCGTCACAAGCACAATACAACTACAATTATGAACGCGACCCATATGTGGTGTCGGCTAGATATAATGCACGATACCCTGACGGAGCTCATGGGAACATGGGACCACCGGACTACTCAGCTCATGGGTATCCAATACCTCCCAGACCTCCAGTTCCGCAACAAGCGCCACAACCACGTTTCTCTCCTCCTGAACAGGAAGAGATACTCCATCGACTAGATCGTGTGGAGAGAGAGTTCGAGGAAGAGAAAAAGAGCCACCGAGGATTTCTCAAAGGCTTGGCGAACCTACTAAAGGGCAAAAAGAAGAAACGTGACCACTAGCCCTTAATAGTTGTATTAATGAAATTTCTACTTTGAAAGAAGTCCCTGCGTGGACACTTATCGTATTTCAGTCCCTACGTGGACTTATCTTTTAGTCCTTGCATGGACACTTATCTTATGTTAGTCCCTGCGTGGACTTGTCACTTATTTTTAAACCTCTATGGAGGTATGTACTATTTGAAAGACCCGTTTAGGGCAATATGTGATTGTATTTGAGATTATGGAATGTATGTTATGAGTTTTGTTTTAATATGTATGAAATAAACCAAAACCATTCCTTTTAAATTGATCTGCCTAAATAAAGAATCTTACGAGTGAAACCTAGCCTGGTGTCTTTTAAGATCCGGCCAAGATGGTAGGACTTAACTAAAAGATTCAGACTCCCTGTTAACCGCTGCAAGCATGTTAACAATCATGGCAGATGTGATTCGTTAAAATCACGCACGTCATTCTTATACAATAATCCTTTAAGGATTTCAAAACCCAACTAAATGATTTATAAATCATGGGTTAAATCACCAATGAAGGTGATCAATTATATTAAAACATCCATTAGTGATGTAGTGCCTACGGGCCAACCTTATTTAACCATCCATTAGTGATGTAGTGCCTACGGGCCAATCATATTAAACCATCCACTAGTGATGTAGTGCCTACGGGCCAATCTTATTAAAACATCCATTAGTGGTGTAGTGCCTATGGGCCGTAATAATCGTCTTATAAAGACAAGAGACAGTGGTGGTCTATGACTCCCTGCCAGAAAGGGGTAATAGAACTACGGTTCAAACCTCTATGCCTTTGATTCTCTGGAATCTCGGCTAATATTATAAAACATCCTCGTGATTAGGCTTTATGCCGCCAATATTATTGTTATAGCTAAAATAGGATGTATTCAAATCCTAAGATTTAATGAGTAATAAGTTAACCAAATATGGTCTTTGTTACCATGATTGACAAATTGTCATGAAAGACAATTATATAATAATCTCCTGAATAAGATTTTGTTATCTTCTGTAACAGATTCAAATTACAAATGGCGGATCCCAATGGAGAGAATAGCCATACTAATGAAGATGACTACGGCAAGGCGCCAGTGCATTTGACAGGCGCACAGCTAAAGGCTCTAATTGACAATGTTGTTCAGGCAGCTCTTGATCGTCAATATACTGAGTCTCAAGGCAGAACCGTATCAAAACCACCCTCCAAACCAAAGACACACTCCAAACCACCCTCTCAACCCAAGAAAGATGACGACAATCACTCGTCAGCTGAAAATAGTATTCGTCGTGAACGAGAATACACTGATGCATCTGGTGCCAAGGGTTGCACCTACAAGTATTTTGTATCTTGTAAGCCCCGGGAATTTACGGGGGAGAAAGGTGCTGTTGATTGTATCACCTGGCTAGATGAGATGGACACTATTGTGGACATCAGTGGGTGCGCAGAGAAGGATGTGGTGAAGTTTGTGTCCCAGTCATTTAAGGGCGAGGCCCTGGCATGGTGGAGGGCGTTGGTGCAGGCATCAGGTAAGTCTGCTTTATACAAGATGACATGGGAGGAATTTATTGCTCTCATTAAGGAAAACTACTGCCCTCAGCATGAGGTTGAGAAGATCGAGGCTGACTTTGTATCACTGGTGATGACAAACCTGGACTGCCAGGCTTATTTGACGAGCTTCAATACGATGTCTCGCCTGGTCCCATACCTTGTGACACCAGAACCCCGAAGAATTACCCGTTTCATTGGGGGCTTGGAGCCTGCGATAAAAGCGAGTGTAAAGGCCTCTCGGTCGACGACCTTCAGGTCAGTTACTGACCTCTCCTTGTCTCTCACATTAGATGCTGTCCGTCTGAGGACACTAAGGAGCAAGGAGGCTGAGAAAAGGAAGCGTGAGGATGATACCTCACGAAGGTCAGGAAAGAAGCACCGGGGAAACGGTGATGGCAAAAGAGGGTCGGAGACGAAGAAGGATGGGCAAGCTGGTGAAAGACCCAACTGCAAAATCTGCAAGAAACCCCACTCTAGGAAATGTAGGTTTGCGTCGAATTCACAGTCGCAGCCAAAGACTCCTTCCTGTGGACTGTGCAAGTCCAAGGATCATAAGACAGTGGATTGCAAGAAGATCAAGGATGCAACCTGCTATGGTTGTAATGAAAAGGGGCATATCAAGAGTAACTGCCCTAAGAACGCCAAAAAGGCGGAGGAGACCAAGAAGTCAAATGCGAGAGTCTTCCGCATGGATGCAAAGGAGGCTGTGCTGAACGACAATGTGCTTACAGGTACTTTTCTCCTAAATAATATATTTGCAAGAGTACTTTTCGATTCAGGCGCCGATAAATCCTTTGTAGACCAAAAATTTTGCCAACTATTAAATATGCCTATCAAAACCCTAGATGTGAAATACGAGGTAGAGTTAGCAGACGGCACGATAGAAACCGTCTCCACTGTTCTAGAGGGATGTGAAATATCCATTAAGAACCATTCTTTTCCTCTATCTCTACTTCCTTTCAAACTAGTGGGTTTCGACATTGTTCTAGGCATGGACTGGTTATCCCGTAATCAGGCCCAAATCATTTGCGGCAAGAGGCATATAGTGCTAAAGACCCCGAGTGGTGAATCGCTTACCATTCGAGGAGAGACGCAGTATGGACTGCCCGAAGATGTATCTATGCTCAAAGCTTCTAGGTGTTTGAACAGAGGCTGTGTAATTTATATGGCTCAGGTAATAATTGAAGAACCTAAGCCGAAGATCGAGGATCTTCCTGTCATTTCTGAATATCCCGAGGTTTTTCCTGAAGAACTACCTGGTTTGCCACCAGATAGACAGGTGGAATTCAGAATAGATATCATACCTGGAGCAGCTCCCATAGCAAGAGCGCCCTACAGACTAGCTCCGACGGAAATGAAGGAACTAAGGACCCAGTTGGATGAACTGTTGAAAAAAGGTTTTATCAGACCTAGTTCGTCTCCCTGGGGAGCACCTGTCCTGTTTGTAAAGAAGAAGGACGGATCGATGCGTTTGTGCATCGATTACCGTGAGCTAAACAAAGTTACCATAAAGAATAGATATCCTTTGCCAAGGATCGACGATCTGTTCGATCAGCTGCAAGGAGCGAGCTACTTCTCCAAGATCGACTTAAGGTCGGGCTATCATCAGCTAAGGGTCAGAGATGAAGATGTACATAAGACAGCATTTAGGACTCGCTATGGTCATTACGAGTTCCTAGTGATGCCTTTTGGGCTCACAAATGCACCGGCTGCGTTCATGGATCTCATAAATCGCGTCTGCAAGTCGTATTTGGACAAATTTGTCATAGTCTTCATCGACGATATCCTTATATATTCCAAGAACCAAGCTGACCATGAGAAGCACCTCCGTTGCATTCTCGAATTACTACAGCGTGAGAAACTCTACGCCAAATTCTCGAAATGTGAATTCTGGCTACGAGAGGTTCAGTTTTTAGGTCACGTTGTGAGTGAGCGTGGTATCCAAGTGGATCCCGCTAAGGTAGAGGCGGTCATGAACTGGCAAGAGCCAAAGACGCCTACCGAAATCCGTAGTTTCCTGGGGTTAGCTGGGTACTACAGGAGATTTATTGAGAATTTTTCAAGGATTGCTGCGCCCCTGACCTCTTTAACCAAGAAGAAAGAAAAATTTATTTGGGGCCCAAAGCAGCAAGAGTCCTTCGAAGTTCTGAAGCAGAAGCTAAGCAACGCACCTGTGTTGACACTACCTGAAGGTACAGAGGAATTCGTAGTTTACTGCGATGCATCACACACAGGCATGGGGTGTGTGCTTATGCAGAAGGGCAAGGTGATTGCCTATGCTTCAAGGCAATTAAAAGTGCACGAAAAGAATTACACCACCCATGATTTGGAGTTGGGTGCCGTTGTATTTGCACTGAAATTATGGAGGCATTACCTTTATGGTATTAAATTTGTGATTTATTCTGATCACAAAAGCCTCCAGCACCTGTTCAATCAGAAAGAGTTGAACATGAGGCAGCGCCGTTGGATGGAAACCATGAATGACTATGATTGTGAGATCAGGTACCATCCCGGCAAAGCGAATGTAGTCGCTGATGCCTTGAGCAGGAAAGAAAGGGTAAAACCTATTCGAATCAATGCCAAGAGCATTGAAGTCAAGAACAATTTAATTGAAAGGATATTAGCTGCACAACGAGAGGCTGTGTTGGAAGCTAATTATCCTAATGAAAAGTTAAGAGTAACTAAGGAGCAGTTGACTCTTAGCAAGGATGGAATCCTTAGATTAAACGGACGAATATGGGTTCCGATTTATGGAGGACTACGAGATGTTATCCTCCAGGAAGCCCATAGTTCAAAATATTCAGTCCATCCTGGTGCAGACAAGATGTATCAAGATTTAAAGGCAAACTATTGGTGGATAGGCTTGAAAAAGTCTGTGGCCGCCCATGTAGCAAAGTGCTTGACTTGTGCTCAAGTCAAAGCCGAGCACCGAAAGCCGTCTGGCTTGCTACAACAGCCTGAACTTCCCGAGTGGAAGTGGGAATGCGTAACTATGGACTTCATAACCAAGTTACCCAAAACCAGGAAGGGAAACGATACAATATGGGTCATAGTCGATAGGCTGACTAAATAAGCTCACTTCTTACCCATCAAGGAGACGTATAGCTCCGATATGTTAGCCCAACTGTATGTTGATAAGATTGTAGCCTTACACGGCATACCTGTGACTATTATCTCCGACAAGGATACTAGATACACGTCTCACTTCTGGAAGAGTTTCCAGCAATCTTTGGGCACTCGTTTGAACTTCAGTACGGCTTACCATCCACAGACGGACGGTCAGAGTGAGCGTACCATTCAGACGTTAGAGGACATGCTACGCGCATGTGCAATCGATTTAGGTGGTAACTGGGATAAGAATCTACCCCTGATCGAATTCTCCTACAATAATAGCTACCACACCAGCATAAAAGCTGCGCCTTTCGAGGCACTATACGGTAGGAAATGTAGATCGCCTGTTTGTTGGGCGGAAGTAGGAGAGGTCCAATTATCAGGACCAGAGATTGTTTTCCAGACAACGGACAAGATTGTCCAGATCCGGGAACGTCTCAAGGCTGCCCGTGACAGGCAGAAAAGCTACGCTGACCCGAAGTGTAAGGACCTTCACTTTGATATAGGTGAAAAGGTGTTGCTTAAAGTATCGCCTTGGAAAGGGGTGATGCGTTTCGGCAAGAAGGGCAAGCTGAGTCCGAGGTACATAGGACCTTTTGAGGTCATTGAACGAGTCGGGTCAGTTGCCTATAAGTTGAACTTGCCTGAAGAGCTCAATGGAATTCACAATGTGTTCCACATCTGCAATCTCAAAAAGTGCTTCGCCGATGAATCATTGGTGATTCCACACACAGATGTGCATATAGATGAGAGCTTAAAGTTTATAGAAAAACCTTTGTCGATTGAAGATCGACAGGTGAAGAAGCTTCGAAGAAAGCACGTACCGATTGTAAAGGTCAAATGGGATGCTCGTAGAGGTCCCGAATATACGTGGGAAGTCGAAGCCACAATGAAAGAAAAGTACCCCTATTTATTTGAGTAAATCTCGGGTCGAGATTTATTTTAAGGGGGTGAGGATGTAACACCTTGAATTTTTGTGTCCAATGATGTGTTAACACGTGTCATTTGATTACACGTGGCATTGATATTAAATAAAGGACTAATTTTGACAAACCTTGAATGTATGTAAATTCGAGGGTTATAGATGTCAAACAAGGGTAAATATACTGTATGGTAACCCTAGATGGTGCTTGTACCTTCAAACGAATAAATCATGGATCGTACGGAAGCGAAACGCGGAAGAAAGTGAGAGATTACAAGCTACAGGGGTTAACCGTGTCAACATGTTAATTATACCTCTGAGTGACCCTTTAACGCTCCCGAGGCTTTGTAACAGTATTATACGCTCACTGGAACATATTGTATAAATTCCGCGAAGTTCCGTTTTAGAACAAGAAAGTTATAATCAAATTCGTATGAGAAGGGTTAAAAGCGTCAATAATGAAAGTTAAGACTTTCTGAATAATTAATAAACTAACCGGGGACTTAACAACGCAGGTAAATAACACGAGGTCCTTAGTTATAATTAACCGAGGGCCAAACCGTAAAGTTACCCCTTCAAACCCGAAAGGTCAGGTTAATAATTACGAAAGATTTCGTTATTAATTACCCGGATTTCGTAATGATTATAAAAGATTTTAAAAATCTGAAAAAACATTCCCCTCGCGACCCGCGTGATGTTTTGGCCTAAGTTGAGGCGGGCCGCGAGCCACCTAAGATACGCGCCTGATATTTGAATCTCAGGCGACCCGCATTAAACGTGCATGGAACTCCCATGCGGGCCGCGTGGGACGCCCAGATGCAGAATGTTTGGACAGAATTGCCTTTTGAACTTGTGAACGATCATTTGGACAATTAGTGCAGCATGGGTGCCCCCTACTCGACCCATAACCCTCTAGGACACATGCCAACCATCCATGATCAGTTGTAGGGTGTTGTGTGATGATCTTGGACCTTGACTTTGGCTATAAATAGCATACTTGTGTTCATAACTTCCATCACAACACAACAACACTTTTCTGGTCATTCTAAAGGCTCTCAAGTGTTCCTCATTGCTCTCTAAGCAAGTCCTAACTTCTGTAAGTTCATAAGATCCTTTGTAGTTCAATTTATGCTTAGAAAATCACTAGAAACCAAACCGTCGTAAATACGGTTTGACTTTAAAATAAATCCGAGATGGTTCAGTCTTATGACGAATCAAAAGTAGTTATGAGTGGGTATTAATGTGGGTAATAAACCCCTAAAAGGGTTCCCTCTGATCACCACTCTAACTATGTCAAATATCGAGTCAAACGTGCACTTAAAAAGTCAACAGAAAGCTATTTTGCCGTTTTGTACATAATCTGTAATGTATATGTTATGAAACCTGTTTTAACACTCATAAAACATGATATTAAGTATATAAACTTGTTTACGCTCGTTTGAATCGACCATTTGCTATATTGACCCGGTTCGGAGCCGAATGTCGCAAAAGTTTGACTTTTGCTTTGACTTCAGTTCTGACCCGTTTTAGTGAGGTATAGATATGCCTTAGGACTCTCTTAGGACCAGGTTACATGATGGTATAGACCACTGTGATCGGTTCATGAGTTATCCGAGTCTTTTACGCATTTCCGTTAATCGCCTAAAAGTTGACCGTAACGGCCTTTTAAAAATAAAACGAGTATTTCGGACACGTGAACGGACTATAACCTTGCTTACTAAATTATAAGCATGTCCTTAAAGTTTCACGTCAATCCGAGGTCTAGAATGAGAGTTATGCTAAAAAGCGCAATTAAAGTAAACTTTTGTAATTAACGGCGCAATTAGCATAACGCCCATCTAAAACCAAGATTTCGTCACCAAAACTTTTACCCACTGTAGTAAAATAATATTTTGGAATTTTAAAGATTTTTAATAATTTTTACCTTGCTCATAACCCGCGGTTATGGCTACGGTTCGGTAAATACCAAATATGCCCTTTTCGGCCAAAACTTGAGTTCTACAAGGTCTTTTGACCCGATTCCAGTTGCTACTAATTTTAAATAATAAATAAAGTATTTTACACTTTATAAACTGTTCGGGAAACTCAGATTTCCTGTAGAACTCGAAAAGCCCTTTTAAAGTCTTTAAAACGACCGAAAAGCCCCTACGGGGCATAATATTAACTTAAACTCGTTACGGGCATCACGGAAGGTATCCTACTGATACCACAACCTCTTTAAGCATATTGACTTAAGAAATAAACGTAAGACTCTCATGGTTAACCGTTTTGCCTATTGCGCGCACGGTTCGGCTTGTGAAACTAGTTTTCATAAAATAGCCGATACGGGTCAAACTATATTATTTTGACCCCAAAATCCAGAGTGTGAACCTTGAACCCATATAAACAAGTCTCTGAACTTGTTTGGGGCAGAATCACATTCCATTCTCGGTTTTCGCCCTTTCGCGCGATTAAAACCATATTTATATTCCGGAACCAACGGTCTAGGCTACGGCCAATATAAAGACCCGTTAGGATTCTAAGAGGTTAATTAAAACCTTCGTTCCAGATTAGGAGCCCAGTAAAAGCTATCGGTGATTTAATCAAATTAAGGAATATACTTGCGAAGGTAAATACTTTAACTTATTTCCCTATACGGGCTTGGGTTACGGTATGTTAATACCGCTTGATTGAGCATATATTTTTCCATCGCTTAGTGGTTAATTAAATAATATGATCGGCTCATTAAACAGTTTTGTTTCTTAAAAGCCTTTGGGGGGTTTAATGACCGTTGTCCCGGATATCCTTGGCATCATTTTACGAAATGGCCACGACCATCAACATCCGGTGTAGGCGTACACCCGGTATACATTGTCGACATTAAATTAAAAGACGTAGCCGTTGGTTTTTATACTACGGTTTACGCAATGTGGTGTGTCTATAAATCTTTAACCCGGCACGACCGGCTACTGAACGCATAAAGAACATGTAAAAACGTTCACAAGATTTTAATAATTTTCCCAAGTTATAAAGAGTTTGTGCCTTGTGCATTCAAATCAATTTTAATAAACATTTTCAAATGTGTCAGTTGAATGTATTACCAGTGTAAACTGACGTATTTTCCCCAAAAAGATTAAGTGCAGGTACTATACGAAATTGGCTGGTATTAGCTTCCTAAGCATCACGAATAGTCTCGCAAACTCGATGCCGTATCTGAATGAACAATATTTATTATTTTGATCCGCTGTGGATACATTCGACTTCTGTAATACATTTGATATTACAACCAGAGGTTGAAGTATATATTTATCTTTAAAGCTTCTGTTGTGCATTATATAATTGTGTCGTTTGACTATATTGTTGCCAACATCGTCACGGTAATCCCCCACCGGGCCCACGGTGAGACACGTTGGAAATCGGGGTGTGACAGGTAGGACAATCGATAGTATTCATGACCTCCTCGGCAAACCTCACACCTACCATCTTTTCTTCTTATCTCGCTCAACTCCTGCCTCATCTCCTGCCTCAACTCCTGCCTCAAATTCTCAAACTACAGTAGTTACCGATGGATCCAAGCTAACTTGGTTTTACCCCTCGATCGCCCAGGTGGTACGCACAGGAATGGAAGTCCTGCTGGTAGTGCTGTAGTCCATATCGGAGTGGCAAAGCTCTCAAACAAATAATTGCACTCAGCCACCGTCTTCTTTCCCATAAGCTGACTCCTGTGGAAGTATCGAAGCGAGCTCTAATCTCAGGAGTAAGACCATTGTAGAATTTCTCGACTAACGCCCAATGCGGATAGACCATGCTTGAGAACAACGGGATATCAGGTTTGAAAACGCTCCCAAGCTAAGTGATACGGCTCATCCGCTTCCATACGAAATGAGTGAATCTGTCACGAAGGCGAGACGCCTTGGATGGCGAAAAATACTTGGCTAAGAATGCATCGCGAAGACCTGCCAGTGTGAAGGTGCCAGCCGGGCTGGGATCGAACCAGACGGCTGCGCGTCCAGCGATGAGAACGAGAAAACCTGAAGATACCTAGCATCAAGATTGACACCCTCAATGGAGAAGGTGCTGCAGAGACGAGTGATTGCGATTGATATGAGCGGGGCATCCTCGTCGTCACGACCGTTGGAACTGGCAAGAATTTGTGATGGCGGTCATAATGTAGGATGGATCTACCAGGACCGATCGTTCGGGATGTTTGGAAGGTGATGGGCAAATCCACCGGCGAAGCCAGGTGGTCGCCTGATCGTTAAACTGTTCCTACGGGCCATATGAGCTACGGGTGGTTAGACTAGGTGACGGTGGGGTGGCGGGGAATTGTGGGGTGAAAGCTTTGGTGTAAAAATCGAACGCGGGGTGAAATGTGAAGACGAAGCAGAGCTAGAAGCACTTACCTCGGACGCGGAAGACGAGAAGGATGACTTGAGTGTAACGGAAGTGGTGGCGGTCCCTGCGAGCGCGTATTGGGCATCCACTGCAAAAACCGAGAACAAAACAAGTAAGAAGACTCTACTAAATGAACTCGACTAACTATAAAAGACACTAAATTACTTTAGACACCTACGACTCAAACAAAATAAACAACTAGCACGTAATATGTGAAGTAAGTCCAAACAAAGTAATCAACGCAATCGCCAAGAGTCCCCGGCAACGGCGCCAAAAACTTGATGTGCTAAATGTGGGTTTAATTAAAACAACTAAAAATTACCCTAATTCTAGACTCTCTAAGCTTTAAATTTATAAAACTAGACTCGATCTAAAACCCTAAAACCGCACAACCGGCAGTGAACCGTCAATGGTAAGTAAAGGCTAAAGCAAGTCCGAGTATCGAACCCACGAGACTCTACTGATTACGCTACGACTCTATCTAGACTAAGACTGACACGACATACTAAATTGTTTATTTAATTTGGGGGGGGGTTTCTAAAAATCCTAAATAAAATAATAAAAATAATTCTAGAAGACTAGACACGAACTTGAACGAAGGTTTTTGACCAGTGGTGATGAAGACTACCTAGGCTAGACGCAGGCGAAACTCAGGATGGATTCCTATTGATAGTTTTGTGATGTGGAACCCAGGGATCTTTAAATGCTAAACCTATTAAGACACCACTAAAGCCCCTCAGACACTCTCAAGGCGATTCTTGTGGCACTACCTAGGGATGTTATGCTCACCGTTTTCTAGATTTTCCTTTCAGTCCTCTAGTTTCTTGAAAAGTGCCTATGTAAGACGCTCTACCTTGCCCGCGCGAACGTCTAAGCAACTACGGGTTTTAATCTTGGTTTAATAAACAATGGAATGTTAAGGACTTATAAACCAAACCGAGACCTATTAATACCCTCGAGCCTCACAGCGACGAGTTTAGCAGCACACTTGATTTTAATCAAATTACCGATATTGTTTCTAAGGTTACTTACGCGTTTTCACCCTAAAGGATTAGAGATTTATTATGTGATATAGACCTCACCAAAACCTAAACCCTAGCCCGACTCTATTCCGTGATAAAGACCGTCACCAAGAATCGAACGAAGCAATAACAATAATCAAACGCAATCACAAGCCAACATACGCATCCAAGTTAATTCCTATAGCCGTTTACATACAAGAAAGATCACAACCACGACAAAAATCAAATAAAATCCAAACTTTGTTATGCCATAGTCATTAGCCTAGGTAGTTTACCGGTTTTTAGCCGGAAATCATAATAAAAAACGTAAATAAAATCATACTAAGTTCTGAATTCATCAAGTTACACATAAAAATGAACAAAGAACAAAAGATTAGGATGTAAACCGTGGTCTTCAACTCCCGAACGCTTCTAAAGTATACCCGATTGATTCCTTGCAATCCCAAGCTTTCAACCTTCAACAGCCTCTGATTTTCTGCCTCAAAGAACTCCAAAATTCCGTTCCAGTTCGTTCTCTAAACGGCTGAGGATGATGATAACCTTATATAACTTTCAAAAAACCCTACTAGCCGTTAGCTGTTGATTGGAGCGCACGTTTTAACAGTTAACGCGCGCCCCGCAATGAGATATTCTGGTTAAGTCTACGCGGCCCGCTTCACAAGCTCAAACCCGGAAACTCTTAATGATACTCTCGCGGCCCGCTTGAAAGTATAGGATAAGTTGATGCGGGGCCGCTTGGACTTAAAACAATTCTAAATTTTCTTTTTAAAGTTAATGCGGCCTGCCTGGAAGATCCTTATAGCTTACGCGGCCCGCCTGGAAGCTCCAGACTGCATTTTCGCTTCGTTTCAGCTCCCGACTCCTCGATTTCCGTTCCAGCCTTCCGCCTTTTCCAGATTCTGACTCGTTTTCGCTCCTTTTGGCTGTAAAGACCTGGAAACACAATTAAATCAAAAGTTATGTACCAATCTATCTAAAAACGACACTTAAGAAGGAATAACTAACGACTAAAAACCGACGCCGAATACCGATGTATTTTACAATACATCCCCACTTCCCCGTGCATGACGCGACTGCTGATGCGGGGGTTAATAAAGAAGTTTTACAGAGGCCCTTTCTATTGAAGTGATTACTAAGCCCTCTGTGCAGACAGAGGATCCTGGGAAGAAGACCGCGGATCAAATATTTGATACGGTGGAATTCTTCTGACAACTTGATCTCCCCACAGGATACTGATTGATCTGAAGTTTGCTGATGCTGAAAAGCAAAAGTTCTCCTGCTGCCGGAGAAGGCTTCTGGTTCTGCCTCTGGGGGTGCGGGTTTTGAAGAACCATCCATTCAGGCTGGTGAGTCTGAGTTGGAGTTCTACTTACCCGTACTTATACGGAAGACCCGAGTGTGAAACTACCATCGTCCCCCTTGGAGCGTTATGCAAGGGTATGATATTTCGAATTAATCCCTCCGATTGCAGGGAGATTTTGGGTGGTTTGGGTACCCCCGTTTGAGGTTTCTTCAGGCCCGCGGTTTTGCTCCGTGAGCACCGGATCAACCAACTCTCACTCCATGCTTGTTGGGAGTTCCATAATTGCGAATGCTATTATGGAAGACTACAAGGTGCTGGACGCAAGGAGGAGGAAAATGCTCGCTTGCGGGCTGAGGCTGAGGGCGTTGGTGAAACCTGCTCGGAAGGGGTGCGGAGCAGCTTTGAAAGGGAGAAGGCTGCTTTTGAGAAGCACAAGTGACTGAGGAGTGGGCTGTAACTGCTGGCCTTAAAACAGGTTCGTACTCTTGCAAAATTGCTTTCTGATGAGCGCAAGAGTTGGAAGGAATCTTGGGCAAAACAGAATGAAAGTTGTTTCGTGTTCGTTAGGAGGTGACTAATCTCAAGGCGGCGAATGCTTGCTTTTGGTAAAAGAGAAGTCCGCAGCTGAGGCAGTTGCCAAAGAGCCCAAGGAGGCGGAGGCCCGCCGCTGCCAAGGCTTTTGAAAGAGGTAAATGCTGATCGCGGCCGTTTGAACAAGGTTGTTGAGGATCTCAAGGTATGTGTTGCGTTCACAGTTGAAATTTTTGTCTCTGTCTCAGTCTCATAAGTATGACTGATTGTCTTTCTTATACTTGTTTCTTCTTTGCTTTTGAAAGGCTGAAATGCAAAAACCGGGTGACCATTATTGAGGAGGTCACTGCCCGCGCGACTGAGGCTGAAGCGCGGGCACGGGAGGCTGCTGAGGCTAGGATAGCCCTGTCTTCCTCTTTGGATCAGCTGAAGGCGGGACCGTGACTGGATGCGTTTACCACCGGTATCGAGCATATAAGTATTCGGTGCCTTCGCTATCTTTAGGTTTGCTTTGCTAACTTTATTGTTTGTGTTTTGCAGATTGTTGGAACCATTCTTGATGCGCCTGAGAACGCAGCTGCTGTAAATGAGCTTAAGGAGCCGCGCGCGGAGGCAGGATTTCAAGGCTGGTTACCATCGATTGCATTAGCCCATATGAACCCTTGTACCAAAGCAAATTTACTTGATGAAAGGTCTGGGTTCCAAGGCGTAGATACCGAAGAGCGGTATGCTTGCAGCTGTTGCGGCGTACAACGACCTGTCCATTGCCGCTGTTAATGATATTGATAACTGCTTGTAGGCGGAGGATTATGTGGACCGCTTGCGGTTGTTCTATTGGTGATCCGAAGAGGAAGAGGAGGAAAAGGACCGCTGGCAGTGGCAAGGGTGATGCGGGTACCAGTGGTACAAAGAAGGACTGGGTTTGGCCTGCGTGCCCTTTTTGATTTCCTCTTTGATGTAACTGTTAGAAAACTTTATGTAAATTTTCTGTGCACCGCGTAGGTGTAGAAATTTTATGGAATACAAAGTTAATCTTTTTATTCAATTTGTACAAGTCCTTTTTAACTACTTGCATTCTCGAAACCTGTTAATGAGTTAATGTTATTGTGAATAACATTAGTCTGAATTTGCCTTTGCATATTTAGGTGATGTTCAAGTATGTTGGGCTAAAAGTGTTGTAAGTAAAAAATATTTACTTTGACTTTGAGTGAGCGCATACTTGGAGAACTCTGTTGGCTGTAAAGCGCAGTTGAGTAATACTCTATAACCTTTGTCGTATGAGTATTAGTCAATTCCTATTTTTATCCCGTTAGGGTTTAGATTGTGTAGGTTTTGTAAAAACCGTTATGTGTGTATCCAGCGGATAGACATTTATGTTTTGCCTTTGCTGGCCTATTACAATATTTGTGTGTGGTCACCACTTTGTGTGGGTATCGCAAATGAAGATTTTGCTAATCTGTTTTTGCAGATACCGCAAAGTGGAACACGTATTTGTAATAGAAGGAAATAAACAATATTGTATTGAATCGTTCATTTATTTATTTGCAAATGGCCTGCGGCCCGATAGGTTACATGGAAAATGTAAAAACAGGGCTTACATGTAACAGCGTCGAAGCTGTTGTGCATTTTATGTGCGTGCGATAGGTTCGCCTTCTATTGTTTGTAATCTACACGCGCCTTTGCCCAGGACCTCTTGGATGAGGTAGGGTCCTTCCCATTTGGGGGCAAGTTTCCCTGAGCGTTCTGTGTTAGACGCCTCATTGTCGCGAAGGAAATAGTCTCCCAGGATGAAGGTACAAATGCGAACACGCGCATTGTAGTACTTTTCTAGCTTGGTTTTGTACTTGGCCTCGTTGATTGCTGCGTTTTCACGCCTTTCTCTAGGAGGTCCAAGTCAAGCCTGCGCTCGTCATTGTTGTCGATTTTTTGACAGCCAACATTCGAGGTGAAGGGAGACTACTTCTGTGGGGGATCACCGCTTTAGAGCCATAGACCAGGCTGAAGGGTGTCTCACCGTTACTTGTACTTTGAGGCTAGTCCTGTGAGTCCATAAGATACTAGGGGTTCAATCGACCCCAGCCTGCGTCTGGCTGTTCCCAATCGCGCCTTGATACTTCGACTAAACTTTTATTGATACTCTGTACTTGGCCGTTCCCTTGCGGATGCCGCCACTGAGGAGAATATTTGTTCAATGTTTAGTTAACTTTAGCCATTTTTGAATTTTTCGGCAAGCGAAGTTGGTGCCGTTGTCTGTAACATGCACATCGGTAGAACCAAAACGGCAGATTGATATGTTCCAGACAAACTTCCTTGTGGTGAATAGTCAACAGCCACTATGATAAACATTCACCGCACCTGGTGCGTCTGGAAAATGGTCCCACCACATCGATTGCCCATTTTTGAAATGGCCATGCGTGGTGACGGGGATCAGTTTTTCTTGGGGCGTAAGGTTTTGGGAAGCGTGCGCTGACAATTGAAACACTTGCGCAAGACTTTAACCGCGTCAAGATGCATGCCAGGCCAGTAGTACCCCGCATTCAGATTTTGGCCACCACCATGCGTGGGCCCGCGTGTATGCCACAGATTCCGTCGTGTATCTCTCTGATTAGGTACATGGCATCTTGGGGGTCGACGCATCGTATGAGTGGCCTCAGGTATGATTTGCGGTCTAAAATACCGTCTCCCATTTGATAATGACACGCTTTGTAATGCAACTTGCGAGCCTCTGCCTTGCTTTCGGGAGTAATACCTGATTGGAAGTATGCAATGATTGGTGTCATCCAGGATGTTGTACCGTACTGGATGACGTTGACTTGGTGCAGGGGTACTGAGGGATTTTGCAGAATCTCGATGCGTATCTCCTTTGCCAGGTGTTGGAAGCTGGTGGATGCGAGTTTTGAGAGTGCATCCGCAGGTTTGTTTTCACTCCGGTTGATATGGCAGATATTGAAGGAAATGAACTTTGCTTTAAGTTGCAAGGCTTGCTCGAGATAGAGGATCATGATATCCCCTTTTACGGCATAGTCGCCGCGCACTTGGCCTGCAACGAGTAGTGAATCGACGTGTGCCTCCAAGTGTTAGACCCCGAGTTTGACTGCCAAACGCAGCCCTGCCAGTAGAGCCTTATACTCTGCCTCATTATTGGTGCTTTTGAAATCAAGGCGGATTGCATATGTGAGCTCTTGGCCATCGGGGCTGACGAGTCGCAGACCCGCACCTGCACCATACTCGTTGGATGCACTGTTGGTATATAGTGCCCAAGTGTGTCCGTTGTGGATGGTGGTGGTGTAGGGTTTTGTTCTTCTTCGCATTCTTGGATGCGATTCGCCGATACCTCGGCAACGAAATCAGCTAGAACTTGAGCTTTGATCGCGGGGCGCGGTTTGTAGATTAATGTGTGTGCGCCTAGTTCAATGGCCCATTTTGCTAATCTCCCAAAGTTGTCGGGTTTGGAGAGGATCGGCCCAATCCTGTAATTGGTTAATACGGTGATGACGTGATTTGCAAAGTAACGTCGTAGCCGTCTTGATGCGTGCTCGAATGCAAGTACCAATTTTTCCATGATAAAGTATCTTGTCTCTGGGTCGTTGAGCATTTTGCTGACGTAGTAAATGGGTGTTTGAATTCCCTCCCGCTCTACAATGAGTATCGCGCCTACCGCGTTGTCTGCGGCAGATAGGTACAAGATAAGTGGTTCTTTCTTGCGTGGTGCGGTTAGAGTTGGGAGTTGGATCAGACACTCTTTCATCTCCCGGAAAGCGTTTTCGGCCTATGTGGTCCACTGGAATTGTTACTTTTTTAAGCAATTCCGCAGAGTCTTGATGAAAGGGTAAGATTTAGCTACGTGATTGGCTAAGAATCTGTTCAGTGCGTCTAGCCTGCCAGCTAGTCGTTGCATTTCTTTCATCGTGGAAGGCGATGGCATGCGCTCGATCGCCTGAACTTTTTCCGGGTTCACCTTGAATCCATCTTTAGTTACGATGAATCCAAGGAATTTGCCTTCTTTCATTCCAAACGAGCATTTCTCTGAATTGAGCTTCATGTTGACGCTACGCATAGTCTGGATGTTCTTTCAATATTGGTGAGCATGGTATCCTCTTCCATGCTCATAACGACCAGGTCGTCCATGTAGATCTCGACACTTTTGCTGATTTGATCACCAAAAGTGTCGTTAATCAACTTTTGATAGATTGCGCCCGCGTCGCGCAACTCAAACGGCATTTTTGTATAACAGTAATTCTCGATAGGTGTGCGGAATGCCGTTTTTTTCTTCGTCCTCGATTGCCATTTGTACTTGGTGATAGCCTTTGTAGCAATCGAGGAAGCACTTCCATCCATCGGGAAATGCGTAACAATGTTTGGGGCAGACTTTGTTGAGATCTTTATAATCGATGCACATGCGCCAGCCCCCAGCTGGTTTTTCTACCATGACTGGGTTGGACAACCAGTCTGGTACTTGACCTCCCGCAGGCAGGATGCGTGCAGAGAGCAGTTCCTTGACCTGCTCATTCATCGCCTAGTTCTTTGCGGACCCAAGTGGCGTTGGCTTGGATTAACGGCTTGATACCTGGTAAGGTATTCAAGAATGTTGCCGACTTCGCGGTTGGTTACCCCTGTCATGTCAGGGTGTCCTGCGAAAATGTCTTGATTCCTGAAGAGGAGTTGCTTCAGGCGCGCTCTGACGTGGTTGGACAAGGCATGTCCCAACGTCACCGTTTGCTCTAAGTGTCTTGCGTTAAGAACCCATTTTTCCGGTTAAGTGTTGCGGGTGAGCCTCGCCGTCTTAGTTGGACGCAGCTCGTCCGTGGTCATAACCTCTCTACTGGCATAGATTATTGCGACCCCGACTCGGTTGGAAAACCAATGCCAGAGTGGGAGACGGATGTAATCATGTTGAACTCGCCTTGAGATTCTCGCCCGAGAAGTACATCGTATCTGTAGGTGTGGGATAAAACCATTAAGTTTACTTCCTCTATTCGTCGTGTGTGCCTTCCGTTGGTGAGGCGCACAAGGAAAGTAATTTGGCACAAGGGGAATACGGTTTCTCCCGCAAATCCGGCCAAAGGGTAATCTACCAGCTGCAACCGATCTTTGTCTTCTGAATCAAACTGGTTGAAGCACTGCTCATATATAATGTTAGAAGTACTGCCCGGGTCGACGAATAATGCTCCGTACAATAATAAGCCAGGTAGCCTGTAATGACGACGGCGCGCCTATCGCGCGGTCCGCCTCGGAATTTTGGAAAGACGACTTGTTCATCTCTTCAGTCATTGTCCAGTCTTCGTGCTGCCTTGCGCGGCTTTCGACATCCTCCGTTGATCATGTGGGTTGAGGCCACGTACATGGTCCGTTTACCCGTGGAGATGCCCTCGTTGTGGGGGTGATGCGCTTGGTTTGTTTTTGCGCAGCTGGCAATAGATGTTGCAACTTCCCCTCTTTCAGGGCTCGCTCAATCTCCAGTTGGAGAGTAATGCAGTTATTGGTTGTGTGGCCCGAGTCCTTTTGATACTCATAGTAAAGTGTTGAGATCCTGGTTCTTTTTGGACTTCATAGGTTGGGTCGGTCGCAAGAATTGTGCGTCCGTTAGAAGGACGTCACTTGGCGACTGATTGATCTCGGTCCAGTTACAGTCCCGAGATTCCTTCTTGGCTGCCCGGTTATCGCGTTGGGCGTTGATTGTTGCCCTTGCGTCTGGCTGGTGACTACGTGGGACGTATGGTTTGGAATCGTTGCCACGATTCCATGTATCCCGGTTGCGCTTGTTATTGCGCTTGGAGTCTTGGCGGGATGATTGGCCTTCCGCTTGGGGCTGTGCCTTGATAGTGTGCGGTTTGAGTAACCGCTGGGTTTGGGCGTACGTCTTGACCGCGACCATGACGTCGTCCCACCTTTCTGGCAAGCCCTACTTGCCTGAGATGGTCATAACCATCTCATCGTCCTTGACGGCCCGAATGAAATGGTTGGGTGCCATTTGATCTGCCACTCCGCCGATCTCGAGGCACTCTTTATTGTAGCGGACGACAAACGACTCTAAAGTTTCCTTGTCCCCACGCCAGATGTTTATGACGTCTATGGAATCGCGTTTGGGACGTCGCTGCTGGCTGAAGTGTGCAAGGAATCGTGCTTGCAAGTCTTCAAATGAAGCCAATGATCCCACTGGTAAATAATCGAACCAAGCCCTCGCCAGTTGCACCCCGCGCCGGTGAAAATGTTCATGTGGTCGTCTGGGTCGACCGACCCATTATACTTCCCAATTGTTAGTGGGAATTTAGTCGTTATAAAATCGGCATGGGCAATCTCCGGCACAAACTTTGAGTTTTGGGCCGCGGATTTTGGTCTGTAGGCCTGGGTTTGGTTGCGCTTAGCCGCGCGAAGATATGTAGTGTGGGGTTCTGTTGGAGGGATGTAATTGTGCCCTCCTGGTCAGCTGTTAGTTGCGTGAGATTCCCCGCAATATGTATGGTCCTCCGGGTCGGTACGACCATACCCTTCGTTTTGTGACTGCGGTCCCAGGCGGCTGTGGATGCCGGAGCCGTGATGGGCTGTAGACTGCCGAATAGTTTCGCCATGAGGGCCGAGGTGGCTCTGTATAGGGCCCCTGCGGCGGGACCCATATGAGGAATCGTCCTCATCAAGCGTGCGGACGTCGCAGTAAGAGGAACCTCGGTCCTCGTAGCTACTGCGAGAGGCTGGGTGTGTGGGGACCTTACCGTCGTATTGCAAGATACGACCCACAGGTGTATGTGGTGCGTGGGTGGGACCGCCAGGAATTTGCGCTTCAGCGCAAGCTTTATTGTATGTTGCGGCCAGCATAGTTTGTTGTTGGAAATACCAAGTATGAAGGTCCATGCCTGGAGGTATCACAGTAGCATACTGTGAAAAATCTGGTGCAGATGCGGGGGGAGTGCTCCCTGCTGCAGATGTGCCTCTGTGGCCAACATTTTGGGCTGGGGGCAGTCCCCGCAGGCCCTGGGTTTGCAGGGTTTAGACTTTCCCCGGTCGCATTATTTGGACGATCAGGCATGATCTCAAGAAATAAAGAGATGCGAAAAAAGTGCTAAGAGTAGCGGTGGGCGCCAATGATGAAACAGTGGTTAACCAAGAGAGGTTAATTCACTGGCCTCGTTAAGTAGGGTTATATCTTCTTTCAGAGGATCGGTGGCTGGACCGTCAGCTGGGTTGTCTCCCGCACAAGGAAACCACACCGTGACTCGTAACAAGGAGGAAGAGGTGGGGGTGCTCCTTGTTACCACTCTTCGGTGTGAGAATCAGTAATTTACTTGGGAAGCAAAGTGTGTGATAGTAGTAGTAGTGAGAGAGCCGTGATGAGATACCTCAAACCTGGTTTGGGATGGGTATTTATAGTCGAGGAGTGAAGGAGGGTGGTTGAGTTGACAGACTGATGACGCGCCGCTCTTATGCAGGTGTGTCAGGCTCGTCGGCTGTGGAGGTGAGGCCACGTCCTACTGCGTTGTCAGTCGGTTGCTTACGTGTGGGCTGACAGGCGACTGTCATTGACGCCACTTGCACTGCAGTGTCAGTCCCACTTGCCTCGTGGGCAGGATACAGTGCGCGCCGCACCACTACCTGTGGTAACCGCCGTTGTTTCCGCGTTCCCACTCTGGCGAAGACTGCGGGATGCGGTGCTAGGCCGCATCGCCGCTTATGGTGACTGTTGCTGTTGTCCAGATTCCTTGTTATGACGAAAGTGTTCATAGGATGCGGTGCTAGGCCGCATCGCTATGCGTACACCCGTTTTCATACACAAGGTAAGGGGATATTCCTAGGATGCGGTGCCAGGCCGCATCGCTTATGCCTATCTTCATTTTCCAATCACTTGACAGATTGGATTCGACAGCTGTGTTCGCGCGTGCCCGCACGGACATAGATAAGTTCTTGCTGGTGGAGGTTTTTTTTATAAGGGTAATGGTCACTCGCGGTCGTGTTGACGCGAAATCTAGGACCATACCCCTTCAGTTTCATACACTTTTACGGTTAATGATTTTTTTAATTAAAATGTGTATACAAGTTTTGAAATGCTTTAGTAGTTATAATTCTTGAGTGCATTGTCTTTGTTTGATGTACGCGGAATGTAGGACCATACCCCGTCGATGACTTTCGTTTTGCCCCCAAATCGACAACCCTTCCTGTCTGTGTGTATATACATACATATATTGTAACACCCATAATTTTCATAAGGTCAAAACCGATAATTAAACGCTAAAAATTTAAACCTTCATTAACAAAACATATTAGCAACCAAAATAACCTTGAAGTAGTTCGAAGTAAACACAACCTTCCAAATTTCATCACAAGTGTTTTACTTGAACTACTTTGTTGAGATTGTAATCCTAAATTTACTTACGAAAATCCTAAACACTAGTTTAACATTTACAAACCAAAAGTGTTTTGACCCATTTACAAAAGACAACTTAAACCGGAAGCGCATAAATGGCGATGTAGTATGTTCGATCCGAGCTCGCCATTATCAAAGATGAGATTCACCTATCATTAAAAAAACACAAGTAAAATTCCATTAGGACAAACTCTCTTAACATTATAGTCTTTAAAAACCACTTCATCCTTTTTATTCGACCCATTAACATATAAGAGCAATAATTCATTCTTTCTATCATTTATTTCTTTCAACTAACATCTCCGTTAGGAACGGAGGTTGCACATACCATTACATCATCTATATCTTGTATCCATCCAACCTGTTCATAACAAATCAAAAGGCTAGAATCTTCACCATACTTTATCATCCATGATGGGTCAATATTTGACCTTTACATCAATATTAAACTTCAATTCATCATGACCTGTTTACAATGAATCGACTCATATACAACTATAATTCCCTTTATTCGTTCATTTTAACCCGTTCATAACGGATCATCATACATACTACATAATTCTATGTTTTACGACAATTCAACAATGAACTAAAGCTAATGCCATATTCTACTTATGTGTATTCGAAGTTCATACGAACCTACCGTGGGCTTGGGTTACTTACGCCTTGTTATGACTTGAGCTTTCTTCCTTCTTAACACTTGGTGTTAGGAACACTTAGGTGATCATGAATCTTGGTTCATACATACACTAAATCTTCAATTTCTCTTCCAATTTTGCAGATTGTGATGTTTAGGGTTTGCTTGTTATTCACCTAGTTCTGGTTGACACACTCACACCACTGATGTGTGTGTTTATGTTTTAAACTTTTGTTTTAATAAAATCAACTTTCAATCTTTTCAATATTGGCCCTCTAGTATAGGTTATTTTTATTTTGGCTCATTCTATTTTAAATAAATTCTTGTTTTCATTCTAACTAGGTTCATAATCCTAGTTATTTTTATACAATAACATATATAAAGATTTTGGGGTGTTACATATATATGAGTTAAAACGGTCAAACCCAGGTTTTGAAAACCATCTTCCTCACGCCGCGATGAGCATAACGGGAACAACAAAATTAACCCCTTATAGCGCCGCCTGTATTGGTGTGCGCAGGCACTATGGGGCGCTATGTATGAAATGTGGGTGATATACCGTCCCATTACATATCATCATAAATAAGGATTAAAAGAAATAATTCTATGTATAATTTTATGTTATGAAATGCCTATTGTAGATAGAATAATAATAATAGACATGCCTACATTTTTTCCCATGTTTTAACCTTTCTACTCTTATGAGTATTTCCCTAGTGTTAAACCTAAATTTATGGGTTGTAGCAAAATTTATGGGTTTGATAATTACTTTACGTAAAACATAAAAAGGGTGAATAAGTTATTTTAACCTTAGGGGTGATCATATTAACAACTATATTAACAACTATTTTAACTTCTAACCACTTTAGGTATCAACACATAAGCACATAATTTTATAGTGATTGTAATGGATGTGAACAAATATAACTTAAGTCCACTCTTTACTCTTCAACCAAGTGGCACGATGATACTCCAGTGGTCTATCAGTGATCCAAATTTGTCGTTCAAAAAAAAAAAAAACTTAATTTTAAGAACCTTAATTTTAAGGACGCTTTAGTAGCATATACCTTAAACAATGATTGTCCTTATGTTGTAAAAAAAACATTCCTATCTATACATTACAAATCAAGCTAGCCTTATTAAAGTTGAGGTTGCTTGTTAATAGCAAGGAACAACAAAGTTAGTAAAAAAGGCAAGATACTTTGTGAATCATGTTCTTTCTATTTCACTATATATTGATTCCAACATAACAAACCAAAAGCCAACTATGTCTAATGACAAATATGTCCCTAACATTGAATCTTATCCATGCCAATCTTGTAACAGAAACAATTTTATCAACTAAACCTATCTACACGTTTTCTTCACATAACTTTAATTTTCAAAATAACGTACAATATTGGTTCGTAATTAAGATTAAAAAAAATAAGAAAAATAACTGAAAAAAGTAGGGTCGTTCATCTGTCCGGATATCAGTTTTGAACCATTTTTTTTTTGGCTCTAACAGCAAAATCAAACCGAATTATTCAGTATTGATTTTTTTGGCTCAAATCAAAGAGTGAACTGATCTGAATTAGTAATGTGTCTAACTGAACCAAATTCAACCGATTTATTCGGTTTTGATTTTTTTGGCCATAAGGGAAGCCGAACCGATCCAAATTAGAAATTTGCTTATCCAAACCAAAATTCACCTGATTAAACCGATTTATTCAGCTCAGTTCAGTTCTCGAAGTAAACTGGTTATTATTCAGGTTATTCAATTGAATTATGTTTGGTTCGGTTCATGACGCTCGTCTATTCAAATAAGCAATATTTGTGAAACGATACCAAAACCGAGGACCTAATTCACAATTCGGATACAATCATAAACCAAACCAAAAACCCAATTCCCATTTTGGTTCGGTTCTTCCTCTTACATATATCCTTCGGTTTCGAAACAGACAAGATTTCTGAAACCAATAACCAAACCGAAAACTAAATTCATAATTCTAATATAGTTAGAAACCGAACCAAAAAAGCAAAACCAAAATTCACATTTAGTTAAATTTTCTTGCCAATGAGGTGGTGGTGGAGTGGTAAGGGAGAGACTTGATTTTCTAAGAGACTCAAGTTTGATTCTTGCCCTATTATTTTCTACGGCACCTAGTGATGATGGAAGACTAGGCGAACAGGTGGAGATCGCTAGTTTGATCCTTGAACTGAGCGAGTTTTACCTCATTGCACTGTCGTGCCTTCGAGCGTGTGTTCACGGGCTTCGGCCCTAGGTGAGAGTTTTCCCCGTTTAAGAGGCGAGTGTATCATGATGTGGTGAATTAGTACCTCATTTGGAAGATTTGTTGACCGTTTAAAAAAAATTAAATTTTCTTTTTTTTACATTTTTTTATTTAAATTTTCTTTTTTCCAAACCCTACCCCGAGTCGACTCAGACGCCGAATCGAAGCCGTTTAAGCTGAATAACAGAATCATGCTTTCCTTCTCCCTTCCAGCTAACAACACTTGTCGAAAAAGTCAATAACAGAATCATCATCATCATAACCACTTAACTCAACACGGTCAACCCCCGTGGTTAAGCTAACCTTACTCCAGCCGCGCCACTCTCACACACACACAAAAAGCCAATTCCTACCCCTCTCTTCTTCTCTCTGCTCCTACTCCGTGACACCATCATCATCACACACACACTCTCTCTCTCTATATTCTCTCTCTCTCTCTCTCTCTCTCTCTCATGGAGCAACGACTCTGACCTCTTTTCTTCTCCCGTTACCTATCACTCTGCTCAGTGGCTCTGTTTGTTTACAGATCTTACAGCAATTTTGCATCTGTTGTTGTTCTCTGTTGTTGTTGTTGTTGTTATGGCGGATGTAGGAAAAATTGGAGTGATATTGAAGCTGATTGATATCGTGAACGAGATTTCGGTGATATCGGATTACCGGAGCACGGTAAGGAAGCAGTTTTTTAATTTATCTAGAAGGTTGAAGCTGTTGAATCCGTTGTTTGAAGAGATTCGCGATGTTAAAGAGGCGGTTCCCGATGAATCGTTCCGATCTCTTGTTTCGTTGATGGAGGCGTTGGAATCTGCTAAGGAGTTGCTCAGATTGGGGAGTGAAGGGAGTAAGATTTATTTGGTATGGTTTTTGGAATTGAATCTGGTGAATTGTTTTTTTAGGGGGTTTTGTTTCTGTGGATTTGGGAGGTTTGATTGTGGTTTTGAAGTATTGATTTGGTGTGAATTGTTGTGGTGTTTGTAGAGATTGATGCTGTTGTTGTGTGGAATGTTAGGGTTTTGAATGTTGATGAATTTGTGTGTTTGTGTAGATTTGGTTGTGTTATTATAGAGAATCTCTGATTAATTTATCTTCTAGGGTTTAGTAACTGTTATCCTGTTTCCTTCAGCTAGAAAGCATATATCTGCTAAAATTGTTTCAAATCTAGTATGAAATTGTCTGATCTTTGTGAAGATTAACTTGATTTAGAAAACAAAGAATACTGTTTGCTAATTATGTCTTTGTGTGTATGAGATATAATATAACCAATAGTTGATGGATGCATCCACTTTCATAGTTATATTAGTATATTACCACTTTCGCATTTTCTGCATAAACGATGCGAGTTTTGTTGGTTTAGAAAGTTATTGGTTGGTTTAGTTAGTTTATAATCTGCATTTCATATGAGATATGGTGTTAGGACAGGTTCTCAAAGTTCAATATGCTCGGATTGCTGCTCAGACTGCTGAACTCCTGGCCAAAAGGTTTGTCTTCCACGCGTTTTGATACTCTGCGGTCCAAGCTACATGTTGCTGCGAACGTCTGGCTTGCGTGGCATATTAGGGCAGAGTAGTTAGTTTTAATCACACGTGAGACATTACGCATCATAAATTCTTGTATATGAAAATATACATTACACGTATTAGCTACACTAGGTTTGGTAATTTGGTTGCTATTACTTCTGTTATTACTTTCCCTCTCATTGGCACTTCAATATAGCTGATTCTTGTCGTTTTATGGTAAGCATGATTACTAATATCCGCTACATCTTATGCTACAACTTAGCTATCAAGGATAAGAAATCTAAGGACCAATCATGCATACATATTAATATTATACACACGCGCTTTATGTTCTAAACTGCGGATCATTTGCAAGTGTTAGCCGAAAGCGTTGTATAAGTTTTATCATTTTACATGGGTATTCTGATCAATTTATTCTGCATTGTGGTATCGTATTTGGTAAAGACGTGTTCTATAAATAGTTCTGTGTATTTAAACCTAACCCTAGTTATGTTACTGCTCCTTGTTTGAACACGAACTACGTTACACAATATCTGTTCATAGATTCTAAGAATCGTTTTTCTTTAATTTTGATATTTGTATGATTATTAAATAAAGAAATAATTACTTACAATGTATTTCTACGCACACAGGCCCTGGAGAAAGAAGAAATAATGAAAAAATACCAAGAAGTTACGGAGCGTTTGGAAAAAGATCTAGAAGGCATTTCATTTGAGAAACTTGACATATCAGATGAAGTTAAAGAACAGGTAAAGCATCATTGTTCTGTTGTAACTACAGCGTTACCAAAAAAAAAAAAAAAATACATAAATTACAACAATCTTAGTATTGTGCACATGGTTTTATCTTTATATCAGGTTGCACTTGTTCTCGCTCAATTCAGAAGAGCCAAAGGAAGAACCGACGCACCAGATGTTGAGTTGAAAAGATCTTTCATCCCTTTACGATAAGGGTAGTGATGTGGCAGCAGATCCTTCGTCTTAAAACGATTGATTGAAAAACTACAATTAACCAGAATTAACGATCTCACACATGAATCAATAACATTGCATGAAATGGTTACCGCGAGCCGACGGTGATCCCCGGAGAAAATTATAGAAAAAATGTCAATGTTATTGAAACTGATCAAAGATTTTGTGCAAACCGATAATCCAGTGCAGATTCACCTCCTGGTGAAACTTCTGCTCCACCAAATTCAAACAATCAAGAAACTTCGTCCAAGAGTTATAAAATATATTAATACCTGATGATTTCCGTTGTCCTATATCGCTCGAGCTAATGAAAGATCCTGTTATCGTCTCAACCGGGCAGGTAATTTACTAACTCACCATTGTTTCTCTATTTCTTTATTATCTTATCTAAGTTATATGTTCGTTAAATATTTTCAATATTTGTAGACGTATGAACGAACATGTATAGAGAAATGGTTAGAAGCCGGGCACAAAACATGCCCTAAAACACAGCAAAACCTAACGAGTACCGTTCTCATACCAAATTACGTGTTACGAAGTCTTATAGCTCAATGGTGCGAGGCAAATGGTATCGACCCACCACAACGGGCGGGGCGGCCAACTTCTGCGTGCACCCCCGCAGAACGGTCTCTGATAAACGTGCTGCTAACTAAGCTCAAATCGGTTAGTCCAGACGACCAACGAACTGCAGCCGGTGAAATCCGTCTTCTTGCAAAACGAAACGCTGATAACCGTGTAGCCATAGCCGAAGCCGGTGCGATCCCGCTTCTCACACACCTACTAACCGCACCGGACTCACGAACGCAAGAACATGCAGTCACCGCGCTTTTAAACCTTTCGATTTGCGAAGATAACAAAGGAAGCATCGTGTCTTCTGGCGCAGTCCCCGGGATTGTTCAAGTGTTAAAAAAGGTAGCATGGAAGCACGTGAAAACGCAGCCGCCACGCTTTTCAGTCTCTCGGTGATCGATGAAAACAAGGTGACAATCGGTTCATTAGGAGCAATCCCGCCACTCGTATTACTATTAAGCGAAGGTACACAAAGAGGGAAAAAAGACGCTGCAACCGCGTTGTTTAACCTATGCATATATCAAGGTAACAAGGGTCGGGCCGTGAGGGCGGGTGTGATCACCACATTAATGGAGCTTTTAACCGAACCGCAAGGCGGGATGAAAGACGAGGCGTTAGCCATTCTCGCCATACTCTCGAGCCATCCAGAAGGAAAGGTGGCTATCGGTAAATCCGATGCGGTTCGCGTTTTGGTGGAGTTTATCGGGTCTGGGTCTCCGAGAAATAAAGAGAACGCCGCAGCGGTTTTGGTTCATCTTTGTTCGGGTGATAATAAGTATTTAGTGGAAGCGCAAGAACTCGGGGTGATGGGGGTTCTGGTGGATTTGCTACATCATGGTACCGATAGAGGGAAAAGAAAGGCGGCGCAGTTGTTGGAGAAGATAACGCGATACACCGAGCAACAGAAGTTATCTCAAACTTTGTCTCAAGCGATTGCGGAAAGCGAAGAATGACCGAAGATTGTGCGGTTATTGTTTTGTTTGATTGATATTGATATTGGTACCCTTTTCAATGTTGTTTTTTTCCATTGAAATGTAGAAGAAGGGGAAAGGTGGAAGATCACCATCCCCATCCCTTGTCTTTTTTTAGTGTATTGAGGATTATTACTGCAAACAAATACAAAAAAAGATGTGATCTGACTCTGTTGTTATTCTCACTTCTAATGGAAGGGTATTTATTGTCTTGTCTTTTTTTTTTTTTTACTTCTTTAAATCTTGGAATTGAATGCTAATGGCTTTGTTTTTGCTCACTTTCATTGTGATGATGTGTTAGAGCTAAATCTTCTTTTATCAAATAAGGAGATATTGTTAGGTTGGTTGATTCTATACATAGATGATTGTATGTTGGTTAGTGTATACATGTGAAAGTTTAGCGTCTTTAAACGTTAACCACGAGTTTGCTAGCTTAGAAATTTTCACCAAGTCGGTTTAGGAAGTTGGGTAGTTCAGGTACTGTTCTCGACGATATGAGAAGTTTCATTTCTAGATATGTAGAAGAAGATTATACAACCATGCTTTAATACTAGTTTTCGGTTTCAAATTGGGTTTGAAAATATGAATATATATAACCTATATCAGTTTCTGATACTACTTGTTGGTCACAAAAATTTTGTTATAGTAGAGTTTAAACATGGATTTTCACACAGTTTAAGTTTTAAATATAGAAGTCTTTACTTGATATAGAATCAAAGAATTAGGATTTATTTGGTGGAATCAAACTAAAGACCAAGGCAACAAATAGATGGGGGCACACTTTGGTTCTTAACCTTGAAATGTAGAAAAAATTGAGATCGTTAGATTGATTACATATCGGTGAATCAAATGCCCAACCCGTCTCTTTAATGTCGATGAGAATTTATAGAGTTGCAATAAAAACACACATGTAGATGGACCTCGATCTCGAGTGGGCAAGTTTGTTGTTAATAAGCATGTGAACCTTTCTTCTTTTGAAGATTCAACATTTATTGATTTGTTGAGTACTTATGGCTATGTATATGGCAAGTCTCTCTATCAGTGACTTGATTCCAAATCATTTAAGGATTTGTACCAAAGGGTTTGTATACCACAGGTATCAACATAAATCATTTAAGTATTTGTACCAAAGGGTATGTATACCACATGTATGATGTATGGTAAAGATATTCCTAGGCAATTGGTTGATGGTTTAGATTCATGGTGGACATTAGTATAGATTTGAGACAATTATTTATGGAACACTAAAAAATTGATAGTTGGATGGAATCTTACCTATATAAACATTTAGGCTATATCATTCAATCTTTTATTTAGTGTTGTAAACAGGGGCGGCCCTGAGTGTGGGCGGGGAGGACTACCGCCAGGGTCGGATATTTCGAACGGCACACTATTTAAAAAAAAACCAATATGTATATGTAAAAAAATTAATAGGGTTATACAAACACTAACATAGGTCCACTTACAAAACTATCATGGTTTAGATTAGTTACTAGGTTATAACCCCGTGGATTACACGGGTTGAATAAATGAATTTTATATACCAAATAATAAAACAATATATCTTTAAGAAGCTCTTTTATTGCACGTGTTGAATAAATATAATTTTATATATTAAATAATAAAAAGTTATATCTATAAGAACCATACTGCGGGTTGAATAAATATAATTTTATATACCAAATAAAAAAGTTATATCTTTAAAACCACTTGTATTACACGAGTTGAATAAATGTAATATTGTTTACCAAATAATAAAATAATACATCTTTAAGAAACCCCAATTTATTACACGGGTTGAATAAATGTAATTTTATATACCAAATAAAAAAAAAGTATATTACACGGGTTGAATAAATGTAATTTTCCTATACTAAATAATAAAGTAGGATGGTATTCAAAATTTAAAATAGAAGAATAGTATTCAAAAATTTAAAGTAGGATGAAATTTAATATTAGTTTATTATTCATTTATTTATTTAATTAATATAAGATAAGTTTAGAAGTGATGTGAGAAAATCATAAAATAAATGCTTATAATGAATGACAAGTGTCACACATTAATGTTTTATTATATAGTATAGTATAAATATATATTTATATTGATATAAATAGATTATTATATTGTAGTAAAATTTGTTAATAAAGTCTCAATAAATTTAACATTTTATCTATAACTTGTAAATGTAACGAAGTCTCAATAAATTTAACCATTTATTTAAAAGTAAATGTAGAAATGATAAATAATATTAGTTAATTTTATTTTAAGTTTCGTAAAATCTGTTTGATACCAAACTAAACAAAAAGTTCAAATATATAGTTAATATCAAGAGTAAATTACGATTTTGACCCCTGTGGTTATATCACTTTTACCCTTTTAGCCAAAAAACGGATCTTTTAACATCTGAGCCCCCAACGTCTTTTTTTCTAACCCTTTTGGCCCTAATACTAACCCCATCCATTTACTTTTAGGGGCCAAAAGGGTTAGAAAAAAAGACGTTGGGGTCCAAAAGGGTTTAAAAAGAAGACGTTCAACGCTCAGATGTTAAAAGATTTCTTTTTAGGATAAAAGGGTAAAAGTGATATAACCACAGGGGCCAAAATCATAATGTACTCTTATATCAAATTATTTAACTAAGTTTGAATTTGAAGTAAATAGATAAATATAAAAGTAATAATTAAACTAATAATATTTAGTATGAGTATTACCTATAATTAATTAGAAAAGATTAAATTAAAATTATAATTATCCATAAGACATACCTAATATGATGACAAGTATCCTCAAAGTGATTTCTTTTATTATATAGTATAGAAGATTAGCTCATTCGCATTAGGTTTAGACCATTAGTAAGCCCAATACCCATTTTGTTAAGGCCTAAGGGCACTTTTTTTCGAGCTCGAACAGGATACACGAATTCTTAGGGTCAGCCCTGGTTGTAAACTTTTATTAGTTAGATTGGAAGGTCAGTTCGGGAGTTCACCTTTGGAATGTCAACTTCTGTTTATTTGTGTTTAGACCATGGGGTATGGTGGGGCTTGGGTTGAGGCTTGGGTTGGGCATTGGTTGACACGTGGAATGGGGTGGCAGACATGGGTAAACCCACATTGAACACGGTATGACCGGGGCGGGGGTTTGGGGCGTGGGTTTGGTGGGCTTGTGGGCTGACCCGCTGGGCAGACCCAATATGATTTAAACACAAATTTAATTTTTAATATTTTTAAATAAAGAAAATTACAAAAAAAAATCCTAACTTTTATATTTGTTTTTTTATCTCTTCTCTCAACGCCAAGACTATTTCTAACTCGTCACCCTGTAGGTGATCAATCGGCTGGGATAGAATTTTCAAATCATCTCGTCTTTGTTTCAGGGCATCTCTAGCGGATTCTAGCTTCTTTGCTCCTTCGTATTTCGGCCCTTTGTTGTTGGAATACGTTGAATGTATCCATCTTGCATGAAATGTCATCCAACTGGTTGCTGTATATTCCCCTACGCGAGCCAGAACTCCCAGAAGGCGATGCCGTTTGTTTTTTAGCACGCCTTCTTGAGGCATTTCTTCCATGCTCAGGCCGGTTTGGGCTTGGCGAATCATCCAAAAGGTCCTCAAACTCTTGATCTCGTGCATTAGATTGGGCTTGGGACGAGGCCCTTGACCTTTTACTAGACGAGTTAGTTTCGCTACCAGTGGGGATAGTCGCCCACTTTGGATGGAATTTACAAATCTCCAACAATGCATGAAACGGAAGTCGGTGTTCATATTTGATTTGAATGCATTTACTGCATTTGTCAAAACGTCGGCTTCGGTTTCACCACTTTTAGGGTTTTGCTTTGCTTTATTTAAAAAACCACTAAATTTTGTAAGTTGGGTGCTTATCTCGCTCCACTTTGAGGATAAGCTATCGTTTTCACGATAAGTCCCCCTACCCATTTCTTCATGGAATAGTCTACTAACCGATTCCCACAGGACCGTTCGATGTTGCGAATTTCCTATTTTAATAAAAAAAATATTAATATATTACAAAGTTAAATAAAAAATAACCATTCCATTAATATAAACAAAGGTTAAGAATACCTAAAGTTGAATGTTGAGATTGTTCACACCAAGCCCTCGCCAATGCAACTTCTTCAGCATAGACCCATTTTTGTTGTTTTCGTTTGGCGGTTTCAACTACTTTATCCTCCTCGGTTTTTTTCTTATGACTTCTCTTTTTGATAGGTTTCGATGCGGAAGGACCATCATTGGGTGGTTGAGTTTCGGGAACGGTTTCGTTTTGTGAAAGGTCGATGGAGGTTGGTGAAAGGTTGATGGGCGATTGTGTAAACGGGGTAGGTATCGAATCATCGAAGTGTGGGAAGTTAGTAAATACACGAATCCCAAGAAGCGATGCATAACTCGCTTCATGAGGCATAGAAGAGTGTATGAGAAATGGACGATGAAATGGACGATTGGGTGGTGGGCTAGGATTAGTTTCTTGGAATGCATACGGGTTGGTCAGGTCATAAGCACGGTTATAAGGATGCATTTTTTCGTATTGTAGAAGGAGAATTTGAAGATGTATAGAAGATGTGGTTGAATGTGGTAAAAAATGGAAGAAAAATATGAGTTTTATAGTGAAAAAATGGAAGAAATTTTTTTTTTTTTTCATATAGCCGTTGGCCAACGGCTAGCCCAACTGCTATTTTCTTTTGGCCATTCACAAACCGCCATGTCACCTTGCTTCCCCGCCCCACGCCCGGCTTGAAACCCAAGCCCCAAGGGGCCACGCCCCAACCCAAACCCACCCGGGGTGATGCCTTGGGCGTTTTCCCTCAACACACGCCCCATACCCTACTAGGTTTTTTTTAGATACATGTGTGTCAATTGTCAAAGACACAAGTTAGACTAGAGTATACGTTGGGAGAGGAGGGTTTTACGTCGGCTTACGGTTAGGAAACACGGCGCTCCCAAAACTGTGGCCGGACCGTGAGAGGTGACAGCTTGGGCCAGGTCATACTCATGAGAGCAAACCTATCAACCACGGACACATACACATTTCTTTTCATTTTTTTAATTTTTTTTTAACAATATATTATTTAAGACTAAATTTGATTTTTTTCCTCAAAATAACTTATGAGCGTTAGTTTTTTCTTTCTAATTGATACATGATGACGGGATAACTCAAGCTTCAATAAAATGACTAAAAATACACAGTAGCTTGAAGGGTTAGAAGGTTTAAAGCCCAGGAACTAAGGTGAACAACACGTGTAGAGTAATCAGTCACCTCACTGATTACTTAGACAACTCTCCCAGCCGCAAAAGCAAAATGACAGGGTGTACTCTTTTATCCGCAGGTCCAAATGTTTCAACCCCTAAAAGGGTAAGTCTTTCACTGCAAGCAGGATTCACTAGTCAAATGTTTCTCCTTTGAGAAACCTCCTTCCCTATAAAAGACACTTCATTGAATACATGGAGGACATTTCAGATCAGCACTGATTCCCTGGGATCTCTGATCTTCTTTCTTATCTCTCGAGAGCTTGTTTCATGCAAGTCTCTCTTCTTCATTTCAACACACACAATACATTTGCTCTCGCATAGCAGAGGACCTTGAATAAATTATAAACATAACTAGTGAACCTCTCTCCACGTCTTGCAAACGTGGGGGGACCTCACGACCTGCGTTAGGCAAATCCCAACCCTTGAAGCCTTTTGCCTAACCAGTCTGATCACTACTCCAGGTCTCGTTCTCGTTGCAACAACAATACACAAGTATCGTTTATGTATTTTTTGTCTCGTAAGCAGTTTTGAGACATGCTTGGATCTACATTTCCAATAGTAAGTATTTTTTTAAAAGTAGTTATTAAAATGCCTATATTTTTTTTAAGGTCAACTCATCTCTCTTTACTCACTAAACCATAACATATGTTTAATGAGTGTGAAAAATGACACCACTCCTACCGATATGGCCATGTATCAACATTTAAGGTGACATATGATTATGTAAGGTCACACACAAGCATAATACTAGAAAAGTCCAAATATGATTTAAACATGTCAATGGTATAATTAATTTTTAATAGCCAACTGTCAGCCTCATTACCGTTCAAACGTGTTGTTAAAAAAATAAGCAGGTCACCAGAGATCACGAGGATTTTGAAGGTCTATTGAGCGATGAGGGTCACGGGAGGCCAGGGATGATAGTGGTGGTCACAACTAGTGTAATCAGGCTTGAATTGACGGTTTTCTGGTTTGATTTAAGGTTGTCGGAAAAACGAGTTGGCGGCGATAGCGTCGTTTTTGTGACTGAGGGCGGTTAGCAAGGCGAGAGAGGGCATATGGGAGTCGTTTGGTTTGTTTCTAGGTGGGGGAAGGACGCCGAAGAGGTTGCAGGTCTTTGGTGGTGGTGGGTGGGAGGCGACAGGGAGGAGAGGGTGGCGGTGGGTGGGAGGTAACGGGAGGAGAAATTGGTGGTGGGTTGGAGGCGACGATGGAATCCGTCCGGGCTTAATCCTTTAGAATAGTGAATGGGCCTGAGCCCATCTCGACTTTCCCAACATGTTTAGAAGGTTTGAGTAGGCCTAATTCTAAGAAGTCCATTCTTAGGCCAGCCCATTAGGGTTATGGCCCAAGAATAATGTTATAAAATGAAAGTTCCCTTTTCCTGGTACAAACATGTTATTTTTCTCCCCATCACTTAGGGCTCTTCCTTCTCTTACCTTTCTATCTTCTCACAACTTAAACTTGTGTTCCTTCTCTCAATATTACAACCACAATTATCTTTGCCATACATTATAATTATATTGACTTGAGCGTCGGAGTGCCCTCGGGGCAAACCCCCCGGGCCCTTTAACTAGATTTTCATGTGGCTGCAACCCAATACACTGCAAGAGGAATCGTCACCAAGACGACAAGAGGAGGAATCTGAACCGGATCTCACCGAGTCTCAGGTTAGTAACGCCAAGCTATCCTGATCTTGGATTTGACAGAGGAGAAGGTGGTGGTGGTGGGTAGGAGGCAATGGGGAGGAGAAGGTGGTGGTCGGTGGGAGGCGACGAGGACGTAGAATGGTGGTGGTGGGTAGGAGATGACGATGAAGAAGAAGGTGGTGGTGATGGTGGAGGGTGGTCTCTGGTGACGGTTTGCAAGAAGAAGAAGAAAGGGTAGGCTGAAAGTATGGGTGCAGGTTAATTTTATACTTAAATTATAGTGGTGGGACCCACTTAACTTTTAATGTAATTTTTTTAAAGTAAGAGTAGTAATTTCACACAACTTAATTGAGAAAACTAACACTCTTTCAATTCGGAGATTATCCGAGTAACAACTAGTCAAACCATAGGGAACAAAAGTAAAATTTTAGAAAGTTGGGGACTAATGGTGAAATATGGGAAAAACAAAGGGACTATCCGTGCATTATTCTCTAAAAATTAATGTCGTATAAAACGAGTGTTGTAAAAATCGTGACTAGGTGGCGACCAGTCGGCGATTAATCGCTAGTCGCCCAGTAACTGAGTAATTTTTCGTTAATATGTCCATTAATCGCTAGTCAGGCCTAGTTGAACCTAATTGAGCCTGGTTGGCCAGCCAAAAATCGGCGTATCCGGCCAGATTCTAGCAAACAACCTGTATATTCCGGCCAAAACCTCTAAATTCCGGCCAGTTTCCAACCAAATCATGTGAATTCCAACAATTAATCTTGTATATTTAAAAACTGAGTTGCGTAAGAGTTAAAACCTAACTATTTAAAATATTTACCTATAAAAATGTGTGTATGTATACATAAAACTGAAAATTACAATAAAAAATTTGATCCGATTAATCCCCAGTAATTTCGAGTAGTCGCCAGTCCCCACAATACCGGCCTACTAGCGACTACTTAAAATAAACCTAACATAAGTTGGCTATTCCAAAAGTATTATTTAGAACTTTTTTCCATGCTCTTTGATTTAAGCCATTAATTTGAAAAATGGAAATGTACTTAAAATAAACCTAACATAACTTGAGACCTGTAATGGAAAAGAGAAACGTAAACATAACCCACACAACTCAATAACCCATGTATTAGACCTTTCTCACATCTAAGCTACCAACATGTTACATTGCCAATGACTCTAGAAATAGTAGGTATGACCCCTGACGAATGAGCAGAGTAGAGAGTAAAAACGACAAATGATAATGATGATAAAATAACAAGAAATGATTTAGTATGACTTAGGGGCTGTTTGACAACATCTGAATGGTTAAGTGCTGAACCAGTAAGAGGTCTGAACTATTAAGTGCTGAACCAGTAAGAGGTCTAAACAATTAAGAGACTGTATAATGCTTAACCATTCAGAGACAAATGTCTGACCAATTCAGATTAGATATCTTAACCATTCAGACTCTGTATAAATCTTAACCATTCAGAGGCAAATGTCTGAACCATTCAGACATCTGCTCGTAAAACAAACAGTCTGAACCATTAAATGCTGAACCAGTTAAAGTCTGAACCATTAAGAGCCTTATTATGAGGTAAATAAACAGCCCCTTAAATATTACATTTCACAAAATATGATTAAACAAATGATATCTTACACTTGTCATAAATGTGTTCTCATCTTCTTTTTAGTAATAGCTACTGGGTTATACTCGCGTTTTAGGCGGGGCCTAAAAAAAGAACATAAATTAAAAAAATAAATATATAAAGTAAAAATAATTTAAATTAAAAAATGAATTTATTAAAATTAAAAATATTACACAAACTAGATAATTAAACCTAAATAAACAAGATAATTAATATCTTTAAGTAAATAAATTATAAATAGATTATATAGATTTGATATAGTTTAAATAAAAGGAAAGTAGATAATTAGGTGAATAATGAGGTAGAGGTTTAGATTAGTTTAGGTGGTGTTGGTTTTTCTAAAAAAAATTTGCGCAGACTCTTTTGTCTGTGCCGCGCAAACCACGCGCAGACATTGTAATCTGCAGATTCTTTGTTTTTCTGAAGACGTTTATTAAATAAACGTCTACGCGAGCTCTTTTTGGTGCAGATTTGGCCCAACCACTTTTAAGATATTCTAAAGTCTACAAAGGGTTAAACACCACCAGCACTGTCCGTACACCACCAACAGATTATTTTAGAAGTCTACATACGTTAAAATACAAACAACATTCTTCTTGCAGATTGCAGAGGTTTGGTCCACTAGATGTCTGCAGATGTGGTCCGCAGACTACAAACATTTTACCTCTTAAAAAACAAGTTGCACCTTAGTGTTGGAAGAATACAATGAGGTTTGGAATGGTTGTGTTTTGGAATGATATAGCATGTTGACGAGGCAAGTCTGGATTTTAGACCACTCAAGCGTTATTGATGCTCTAATTTCAATAATGGATAAACTAAAAAATAAATGTTTTTTTGTTACTTGGAGATATGATTCTAAGTTTGCAAAATTTTAATGTTTTAGCGTATTGTAATTAAGTTTGTTTCACGTTATCAAAATCATATAGATACAACTCACTCAACTATAGTAACTTTGATGTGTTAAACAAATACATATTTAATTAAAGTTTCTTGTAAATGGAAAAAAAAAACTTACAAATTAAAGGAGTAGTACTTGACCACAGTCGACTCGCATTCGATTCATCCCGTATGATCACAAAGATCTCAACTCTCACTCTCTCGAACTTTTGTTGGAATTCCTATTTATCATTATGCTTTTTTTCATCAAAACTTATTCTAAGTCTTACATGTGGGATTGTGTTTTTAGAAATCATGCACCAAAAATATGTGTCAACATATTCACATATGTTTGGATCATAAACAAAAAATAATATTTTCTGTATAAAAATGACCCACTTCCAACTACATAAATAGCCCAATGGGCCTTGCAGTTCGGCTTACAAGAAAGTATAATATTTAAATGATTTTTTGGGCCTACGGTTGCCATCCCTCAGGCCCCATCTGTAATTTGTATCCGCCACTAAGGAAAATGCTTTTAAAGCTTTTTTTCTTTTCTTTCTATACAGTACACTCTAATACTCTATATTCGTATACTATGACATTCGCAATCTTTTAAAGCTTTTTTCTTTCTTTTTACAGTACACTCTATATTCGTATACTATGACATTCGCAATAAATTTTGGTTGTACATGAACATGATAAAGCGGTTTAAAATGCAGGTAGTTAAACTTTAAAGTAGAAAAAAGAGTAAACTGGGATTGATCACTTTTCCCACTTTAGTCTAAAACTCAAACCTTTTAAATTTGGGTCCCTGTAGTTTCACTTTTATTGCTATTTTGGTCCAAAAGTGAAATCAGCTGATATTTGTTTAATAAAATCCTGTTATTTTGTCTTTTTTCTCAGGGGCAAAATGGTCAATATAATTTTGTTATAACACATTATTACTTAAATTAATTAAATTAAATAACTCTTTGACTTTGACCTCATAAAAGCTCAGATATTATCATCTTCCCCAAAAATCATCTTCTTCAAACCCTCCCAAAAATCAGGGGTGGTGCAAGATGATCGTAGAGAAGCAGCATCAGCAACATCTCAAATATAGTGAACACCACGTAAGTTTCCACCAATTTTCTCTGGAAATATGAGCAAATGTATATCACATTGTATGCGTATAAACGGACAAGATTCACAACTTACAAGAATGCAAAAAGAATAATCAATTTTTCTTAATGAAACGTGCAATCCATAAGTTTTTCTAAGAATTACCTAAATGCAGTGCACCCGTGGCAATTATGAGGGATCCAAATTTGAGCAATTTTCCTGAATTTGTTGTCAATGTTCGTTTCTCTGCATCAATTGTTGTCACTGGATCTTCATAAATCATCTGAAATAGGCTTGGGAATTACACTTTAATCTTCTAAATTTTGTTAGAATAGATTAATGTTTGGTATAAAGTAAAGTGAGTGAAGCCAAGTGAAATCTAATGATTGAACTATAAAGTAAAAAAAATAGGAACTTTCACACTGATTACGACGCATACCTAAAAAACGGTACGAATCATACTGCTAGCCGACAAAGAAGCAAGCCAAAAACCTAATGACGGCCCATTATTTATAGGCACGACCCATACTTACTATATGGGTACGGATCGTACGCAAGTTGTGGAAATCCCAAAAAGTAGGTATAAAAATACAATTTCATTGGTTAGATAATGATAAAACATTTTACTATCACGAGCCACTGTGTCCATGGATTGATACTCGATTCTTGCCACTACTATGTTATGATACGATAAGTGCACTTGCATCCTTATGATACGATATGTTGCTATTCGCACATGCGGACAACCCATATGGAAGATAATAGAAAGTGGCTATTTATTAGGAAGAGATCAAGACCATATCTTTAATAATTTTGAATTTTAATTTCTATGTGTATCTTTTAGTTGTTTAGTATAAGTGGGGCATACAAACTAGGGTTGGTTGTCCAGTATCAAGGCAAGCCTCATAAACACTTAAGTGTGAGGTCTTCGGTTCAAATCTTAGAAGGAGCACAAAAATCGCCGTTAAAAAAAATATAACTAGCTAGGGCATCTAGGGTTTATTGTTTCTTTGACTTTGTTTCGATCAAAGATCGTAATCTAAACCTTTGAGCTTGATAGCCGACTCGGCTAGTACCTTCAGTTTCAAGGCCGTTGAATAAATTATATGTTACTAAACTATTTACGTATGACTGTGGATTAAATATCAACATAACTCATATTCTAATCTACACCTCAGTTGTTTTCATTTGCACAAATTAAAATTGTATTAGCAAATGAGTATCACATAAGAAAATAACATAAGATTCAAATTATGTTGTAAACGGCTGAAACCTTGCTCGATACTAGATCCCAAAACAAGTTGTATACTATACTAAAATTTGTTCACTGTTCATGGAAACTGAGAATTGAATAAGGTATATTGGAACAAAAGATAGATGAGGTATTGTAATTTTAAAGCCATTACAACGGTATTGTGACATCCGCCACTTAACCAGGTTAACATCCATTTAACTATAATCTTATTGTTAGCTGAACCGACTTTGCACACCCCTAATTTAAACACAAACAAAGTCGATAATTGTGGCTTTTACCTTTTGGTTCTTTCAACCTTATTTTTGATGTAGCGCGTGATACGAAAACGAAGATCAAACACGTTGATTCAAAGAATACCCGTGTGTTCTTCCCCAATCCCCAAGATTCCACCCAAAAGGCACGGAATTTGAAGTGAAAAAATCAATTATGTCAAAATTCAAGTCTGATCATTCATATTACTAGAGGGACATATAAATAGAAACCGAAATTCGAAATGGGCCTAAAAAAGATAACGGGCCAAACACACGGCCTAAAACAAAATGTCCAAAATAGTTCAAAAAACATAAAAATGCAAATAACTAATAGAAATAAGCGTTTTTTGGCCCGGACGATGACCCAAACCGTTTGCAGCAAGATGGAGCTCGTTCACACATTCGTTTCGCCTGGTCGCACGCCCAAAACGGACCCCCGTAGCCCAAGTTAGGGCCATTTTAGTGAAGCCCCTTTTGTTACACGATCTTGGGCCTCTAAATACAAAATAGCCCGCTCTTCCACACTTGGGCCCGCATCAATTTTACATAACTATTAATTACGATCTTGCAACAACATGCCAACACTTGAAATGCATTTATATCTAGCTAAGGTGTTAAAGTAGGTTTACCCGGATTATGAGCATTCATTGAAATGCAAAAATACCTGGAATCAATGATGTCCTAGTTATACATGAACGATCATCATAGACACATATATATATGTGGAAGTTCATTGAACCCAAAACTAAATTGTTTAACTCTTACAGCTTTTGCAATGACAAAGGTGTTAAAAGACGCTAGCAGTATTGCTCTTTGCCGTCAATTTAGCAGACAAATTAAACAATCTAATTGAAAATTTATATATCCAAGGTTAATTAACTAGTTAGTTATGCTTATAAATTAAGCACTGATTAGTTTTAAAGTGTTATTGTTGAGTCGGTTATTTACATCTAAGATCGGTCAAATCAAGATTGATTACTAGAAATCTTTTAGTTTACAGATGCCAAAAAAGCCTGCAGGACCACATAAACAATTAATTTAGGTTAACAATTAAATATTTAATTAGAATATGTTGTATAAAGAAGGGAAAATGATGGATAAAGCAGAATTTAATATGTTTGTAATTGGTCCACTAATAAACAAAAGCAAGAGACTGATATATAGAACCCAAAAGATCAAACTTTCACGTGGTCGAGAAATTCTTACAAAGATCTAAATCTAGTTAAAACATGTTAAACCATACAGTTAGATCAAATAAACCAAAACCCACTCCATGGTTTTCCGAGCGCACACCCAACCAGTATTGCATGCCATTCAGCCACCTTAATTCTACTCCAATTCCATCTCTCTCTCTCTCTTCTAGCTACTTTTTCTTTCTCTCACTAAGTGGTCCAAATAATCTCTAGGGTTTTAAATTAACACATGTTTATTTAGATGCGGAGAGAGTCTCGTTGGAAGCAGCTTTCGTCTGTTAAGATATAAAGAGGAAGAGGCACTCAAGGGTACTACCCTATCCTCGATCAATCCCGCACTGCCATGTCAATTCTATAGCTAAGGTACCATAGAACCACAAAACATTGGCGACGACTACTCACAAGTCACAAGTACCCTAAAATCAAAGACCCATCTTTTACTCCACCCATCAATCACGCAACCCTAAACACCCCAACCCTCAAACTTTTTCACTTTCTAGCACGGGTTGGTATACTCATCACCAGAACCTGCATGGCCTACCCTAGGAGGGTGGCGGCAATGTTACAGTGTATGTATCTTACCCGCACACTCCTACCCATGAGATGCCACAGCTGGCCTAGGTAAAGTTTGCCTACATCTTATCTTTTTCGGACCCTAATTTATTAGTGGATATGATTTTACTTCATATGTTTGTTTGATTAAGACATGCAATTTATCTTCTCTCTCTAGAAATGATGCTTAAGCCCAACTCACTTGTGGTTTCTCTCTCTACTGGTTTAGGGTGGTCGAGTTGGTTGGTTGGGTGTGTAATGTTTATTGGGGAAGGGGTGTGCTTGTTGGTCCTTTCTATAAAGCAAAAATCTAAGTTGTCAGATTCCTTTCTTATTAGACTGCAAAAATCACTCTTTCATAATAAATTTCTTTTCTTTCTTTTCTTATCCCCATCTATTGTGAAAGATTACTCTACACTTTAACTTTGTAATTTGGGTGTTGAAGATTTGCTATCAAATTAACTACACACTCTTTTACTTTTTCAATTCAACACACGGATGTGATGAGATGAGCTGAGAAAGAAGGTACTCAAGATGCAATGAACACCATATGTGTTGTTTTAACTTCATTATCACTCATCATTAGTTAACCTATTTTATCTTTTGTAAACATAAAAAGAAGTTCATTGAGGTTGAAATATTTTAATGTTTTGAATCTTTTAAAGGAATTTGAGCTACAAAAAGCATTGCTATTTTCTACTATTTATATATTTTTTATTGCAAAATCATTACCATGCTACATGTTTCTTGATGATGACCAATCCTACTATAAGTGCAACTTAAAGAGGGGTTCTTCAGCTTTGTAAGGGTTAGGGAGAAAACATTTAATTTGTATGCATGTAGTTTTCAAATTGCATACTCAGAAAGAGGTTGTTTGAATAACCCAAACCACAATCAATAGAAGTGGGGAGAACATGTAACAAAAAACCCTAATAATAAGCCAAAGAATTGGAAAAAAAAAAATAAATAAATACCAAGGACACATCTTGCTTGTTCAAACATAGAACAAGAAGACTACTTCACCCAAGAAAAAGTAGTTGTGAATTGTAGGATATCACCAGTTTTCTTAAAGAATCTTCCATAAACACAATATAATCAAAATCACATTTTTCTAAATCTACAAATTATGGATTATTTAACCAACTCAGGCCAGTTTTGTGAAGCAAACTAGGTTGCATTTCATGATGTGAAATAATGCACAAAATGTGAAATGAATGTAGGACATGTTTAAATCTTAACAAGACAAAGGAACAAACTTAAAGAGTGGATGGAAAAATTAGCTGATCAATGTCATCAGTGATCATATAGCATAATCAACAGATATAGTAGTAGCACACACTTACACACACGTTGGTAAAATACTTCCAAATACAAGAAAATTAAACTCTCATACACATTAATAGAACAATTAAACCAACACCATATAATACTAACACATAAAACTTAACATAAAGTATACCTACCAGTGGTTCTCCTTCGGTTCTTCAGCGATCGATTGGACTTTGAGATGTAGATAACATCAAGCTAGGAATTAGCTAGAGATTGAAAATACAAGTTAAATCACTTTGATAACATGCAACATTTGACTGATCAATCTTTCCTTAATTATAGGAAATGTGTAGTTGAAGGTGAAACACCAGGAAATTCTCCCCAAGAGTTGTTTCCATTCCATGCTTGTTGATTAGTAGTATTTCCCAACATACCTAAAAACTGCCTTGATAAGTTTAACCCTCGGTTGTCTTCCATCTTCACCGATCCCTCGCTCGGGTTATCAATTCCAGAACTGCTTTTTAACCTAGTGTCTCCTCCAACCATGGAAGATGATTGCGCTCCAACGCCTTCGGTTTGATAGTTAAATAGGTTGTTATTGTTGTTGTTTGGTACTTCAAATCCAGGCAAGAAAGGGAGTCTCCAATTGTCTCCACCTCCAATTGATAAAATGTTACCATTTCCCATTTGAAAATTCCCCATTTGATCACTTGGAGGCTGAAATCCAGCAAGATTTGAGCTAAGATTGCCACCAACACCTCCAAATTGACTAAGAGAACTCATAAATGGTAAATGAAGTGAAGGTGGACGTGAAAGTTGAGTACTTGTCATATCCGAGTTAGTACTTCTTGGAGGGCTAACACTTACCGATTTCGGGCCCGATTGTCTTGGAGACTTTGAGCTTCGGCTTTTGCTGCTTCGTTTGTTTCTCCGACAACCACCACCAACCGGAACATTTCTCAAAGCTCCTCCTCTAGTCCAGTAACGCCTGCACGTCTTGCAAAAGTGTCTAGGCTGTGTGAGGTTGTAGTTGTTGAAGTAGCAAAACTTGGTGTTGGTTGAATCGCATCGCGGGCAATTTAGGCCCGGCTCAGGCAAGGGTATCTTGGCTAACCTAGCCCGATCGACCATAGATCCTGGTCTGATCGTTCCTGTACCTTCTCCGCCACCTCCAGGCTGCTGTGCTGGAGGCGGCGGAGGAGGTGGAAGATTAGGGTTTTCACCAACCCCACTTCCAACTCCTCCAGTTCCTTGATGATTTGATTGATGCAACTGAAAAGAACAACACAAAATTAAACACACAAAGATAAAACTTAAAAGATATATCAAGGTATATTCAAGATGAGATTTGAAGAGGAATATATCATCTTTTTCACATAAAGCTCTTCCTTTTAGTTTGATTGGATGAAGATATTACAAGTATAATTGAATCAAAGAAGTAGTGAAGATCATATGATCAAACAAACCTGATGATGCCAATTGTGGTGATCAAGATAGGGTGGAACAGATGAGAAAACCATGATTTAAATTTGAGCTTTCTTTTTCTCTTTTAGAAAGGTTTCGAGGGTTTTTTTGGAAATATATGGGAGTGGGGAATCAAAAACAAGAGAATAAAACACGGAGAAAGGAGGAGGGATTAAGGGGGAAGGAGATGATAAAAAGAAGTTAATTTTCTTTTTTAATTCTTTTTGTATTTATTATTAAAATTAGGGTTTTTGAGAGTGAGTGGAGAAGTTTCTTAGCCTTTAAGCTTTCTCAGAGTGACACTATGTGACACACTCCACCTTAGTGCTTGGGTAAAAAAGTGACCTCTGACCCCTCCATGCATGTATGTATACTTACATTTACATGCTATGTAGCTATATGTGCATGCATGAAAAAAGATAAAATATATGCGTGTGTGAGAGATGAATATATGCAAATGCATGTAAAAGTGTGTTCGTGTGTGTGAAATATCACTGTCTTCTATGCAATATAAGGTAACATGATGGTGGTGGGATCAAATCTCTTCTGTGTAACTATTCATAAACTGCAAAAATCTGTAGAATGCCACTGTAGATTAATCATTTATTGAAGTTATAAAATAAGTTATTTATTATATATAATCTTACCTTTATTATTATTGGTTCTACATATTCACACACTCAAGTGCCTATTCACACATCCTCATATACGCCTCGTATAGGTCTACAATCACGTAAAACATTTTTGAAAAAAAAAACCCTTATATACGCCTCATATTGGCCTATATATGACATATATGGGGCATGAGTCATATACGAGACCTATACGAGGGGTCCTATATGCCACGTATAGGCCTGTACGCGGCGTATAGGAGCAGTCAAACCAGAACTAACATGAGTCAGGCACTGAGTTTGATGTAACCCAATACGTCCCCTATAGGCCTATATGAGACATATACAAGGCAGAGGGTGTACAAATAGACAGATAGGATGTGTGGATAGTTTGAGCTTTATTATAACAGTACGATTCCTTAATTTATTATTATAAATCATTTATTGAAGTTCTAAAATAAGTTATTTATTATATATAATCTTACCTTTATTTTTATAACAGTAAGACTCCTTAATTTATTATTATAAATCAATTATTGAAGTTATAAAATAAGTTATTTATTATATATAATAATCTTACCTTTCTGGTTAATAGTAAATTAATTTGCAACAATTAATATATGCTATGATAGCTATATTTATTTGGATACTTTTTTTTATAAAAATAAATTATAGCATACCTAATTTGGGTTATAGCGATTTATATTACGACTATCTAGGTTTACAGAAACGTTTTATTAAATTCTTAACTCACAAAGATATGATATTCACTTTTGTCGGATGAAAACTCTAATTAACTCATTAATATTTGTAATTGCTCATAATTAATATTTTTCATAACAATTTACATATACTGATCGATCAAGACACATCACAGCTGAAATTGTATATTTTACTTTTATTATCAATAAACATTCTTTTAGGACAAAACATCATATTAGGATCATTTATTCAATACTTGTAAGTTAGTAACAATACTTACTATGACACCTTTTCAATTCATAAGGATATAACGGACATTCTAATAATCAGTTTTGAAATAAGTAAGTTGAGGTGGACTCGTTGATTAACTCGTTTTAAAGTCACCAAAAATCTTTAATTTTGTTACAAAATTCTACCACGTATTATGATAATACGTAACCGTAGAAATCGCATAATTAAGCACATGTTTATAGTATGTGATTCTTGCGCTTCAATAAAAATAGTTACATGAGAAGAAAACTAAACGGTTTATTTTTCTCGTCTGCCCTCCTTTAATTTTATCTCCTTCAGTGGCAGATCTAGAAAATCCTTATATTGGGCAACGTTTCAAAGAAAAGGGTTAACGAAATCGAAAAAACGTCATTGACACTAAATTTACACTATCGTCGAAGCGTAAATGGGCCACGTGAGTTACCCCTTATTAAGAGGTATATCCGCCCCTGATCTCCTTTTATGTATAACATTGCGCATATACCCTATATACGTATACATGTATACATTTAGATGATTTTATCTCTTTTTATGTATAACAACCTATGTACATGTATGCATTTAGATAAAATGAAATAAATGCCATGTTTTTTTAATAATAAATCTCAAACATGTAATACATGTATGTATTTTTAGATTAATCAATGCAATGTTTTTTTAATATTAAATCTCAAACATGTGAAAAATATAGTTTCATATAATAAGCGTTTCTTACGGTTGCAAAAATATTATTATTCTAACTCCTCTTGTGTATTTCATAGAAATTTGAACTCTATAATCAATCAACTAGGTTTCAATCACTTCAAACCAAGCAGAAGACTCTTTTATTGAAGAAATGACCACCCTTTAACGAACTTGTGCAATTTCACAGCGCACAATCTCTCTCTCTCTCTCTCTTCCTTTATCTTTTTCCCTTCTTTTCTTGATTACAACACATACCCTTTTTCTCGGTTTGATTGCACGGTCAAAAACAGGCATATAATTACTTGCATCATAATACAATTCTACACTAAACTACAAATCTCATAGTAACACTTGAGCGCTACAGGTTAAACAAAGTGTAAAGCGAAACTAAACTGTCAGCTGCATGATGATTCTTAATTTCCCAGAATTATTTTACAACTTCTTGTAGTTTTATTTCATATAATTTTATTTTTATTATATTATATCGTTAATAACAAAAAAAGGTTCATATAATTTTGAGCAACATTTGATTTGGGTACGTACTTGGTAGTTATTGGTTGGTGGGCTACCAAATCTTTAACGAACTGAAAGCCAGTTAAGTAGGTAACTGAGTAGACCGGTAACGAACTTGTAAACCGGGTCGAGTTGCTGCCAATTAGGTTTTCATTTTGTGGGAAACTTTTAATATGTAAAACGAGTTTAATGTGTTCAAAAGCGTTAAATTTTCCTCAAAACATAGAACAGTTATTTGTAAATGATTTAGGGTTCTTCAAAATCCAATTGTGTAGACGTTTTTTTTTTTGTTAAATCTTGTTTTACACCACCCCAAGTTTAAAGTACACCTGAATCGCCAATCCCACACAAAAACACATCCACCCCACCCTGCACATGATTGTCCGCAAACCCTAGCAGCCGGGTGACGATAGTTGATGTCTATAAGTAAAGCAAAGAGTAAAGTATACAAATGGTCCCTGTGGTATATCAAAGTTGTAGATTTGGTCTCTAGGTTTCTAAAAATACATGGATGGTCAATGTGGTTTCCACTTTAAAACGCAACTAGTCCATCACTTGGACCTATTAAAACCTTTAGTTGGTTGTGGATTAAATGCGTTACAAATGGCAAAGCACATGGATCATATATGTACTTTTGAAAAACTAGTGATTAAATCCAAAATTTTGGTAAACCACATGACTATTCATGTAGTTAACTCTAAAGCAAATCATGTCTAGTGAGAGACCTCAAATCGTGTAGACTAGGAGTATACACGGTCCCAGTGACGGAGTTAGCCCAAAAATTCAGGGGTATCCCAATTTTTTTGGAGGGATTAGAGGTATCTTTTATATAAAAAGATAAAAATTTTACACTACGTAGACGAAGTTGAAGAGTATTTTTACACTACAAAGAGGGAGTTAATTACCCCTCCTTGTACATTGGTTCCGCCACTGCACGGTACGGTTCGATTTTTTTGGACCAAAGCATCAATGATGTATTTGAGAAAGGACAGACCAAACTGAACAAGTTGGGTTGGTTGGCCTAATCGGTTGGTTTGGCGGTTTGAATTTTTTTAAAGAAAATCAATAGTATGTATTAAACTTCAAAAATGAAGAAGATGGTAAATAACTACGTATCCAAAAATGAAAAGGAATATCTATATTTATATGCATATCTATTCCTATATCTATCATGATAAATGAAAATCTTTGAAAATACGTGTCATTTCTTGTCGTCTTTTTACCCTTATTTTTCTGTCTTTATCCTATTAAATACCCGTGTTTTACACGGGTTACATAAATTTAATTTTATATAATAAGCAATATAGTTATATCTTTAAAATACATTGTATATTGCACGAGTTAAAAAAAATAATGTAATTAATTAACACATACAGTCGTCAAGGTATGTATTTAAATGACAAATTCGATGTACTTATTACTTATTAACAATTTAGTTTGGTTTTATTTATTAATACGTTAGAAACATGTGTATTACACATGATAGAACCAATGAAATATTAGAGGATTATTAATAAGCGAAAAAAATAAAAGAAATAAACCTAATTTAATGCTAAATACAATTAAATAAGTTAATAAATTAAAAAATAAATACTTAGAGTAATTGCAACTATGTGAGAATTAGTAATTTGTTTTTTACTTCTTAGTAGTAAGTCAGAATACTTGTTGTTTGCAAGGATATGCTCTTTAAAAAGATTTGAATATAAGTAAAATAAACTATTATATGATATGCTCTCTCAAAAAGATTTGAATATAAGTAAAATAAAATTTTGTTTAGAATTATTTATAGAAAAACAAATATTTATTCTTATCTATTTTTTCTTTAAAATTATTTTATTATTTTCTATGATCATAATAAAAACAAACGTTTATATTCTTATATATTTTTTTGTTCAAAATTATTATTATTATTATTATTATTATTATTATTATTTAATATGATCATAATAGAAACAAACCTTTATCATTATCTAAATATTTATTCTTATTTAATATTTTGTTTAAAATTATTATTATTTAACATGATAGATAAATAGGAAAATAAGATGAGAAAGCATCAGAATCCAAAAATGATTTTCATTTATTAGTATAGGTAGAGGTAGATATTAACTCATAACTTTCCTGATTCTCCCTCATATTAAATATTAATATTAAATCAAAACTTCCTCGCTTTACTCATATTTATTTAATATTTTTTTCTCGACTATTTCCATTATTTTTCCCACTAAATTATCAATAACCAATTTATATTTAATTGACCTATCCCCGTGTAATAAACAGGTTTTTTAACCTAGTATAAATAATATATGACAAGCACCAACCTTAGTTTACACTGCCAGTTCCAAGTTTCAAACTGGACCGAACTGTTAACACTACCAAACAACGAAAACCAAACCATTTGAGTATTAAATCAGCCGACTTTCTTTGTTTGGGCGGATTAAACGGTTTCTGCGGTTCTTTTAACACCTGTACCATAGTACGGTGACAAGTAAAACTCTCACATCAACAAAATTTTCACTTGAAGGACTTTTTAACATGTGAAAGCATCTTCGATGGTAAAAATATGGGACATTGACGTGGCGTGGCGTTCCAAAAGGGGACATCACCACTGGAGGGAGCATGTTCATCCTAATGGTAGGTACTTCATTTATTCGGAATTTCGAATGGGGGAGGGATGAGAATGGTGGGGCCCTCTCACACATATATATAATACAATAAATATTTTTTATTTTATTTATTTTTTAAATGATGGTTGGAAAGAGATGTAGTATTGGAGAGAAAATGAGTATGTCTAAAAATCTGATGTAGTGGTTGACATGACGTGTTTGAAAGATGATACATTAGAGATACTCTAAAAGTGATCATCATTTTTACACTGCCATCAAATCTATATATATAGTTGCTTAAATGACCACATCTAAGACTATTTTCCCTTAATTATTCATTGTAATTGATTCCACATATACGGACTATCAAGTTCTAAAAGAAATTCCATGGTTTATTGGTAGCCATTAAATTGGGCATCTTCGCAGGGGCGACCCACATACAAGATGTCGAGGTCAGATGACCCCAATGATTTTGTTTTTTTAGCAAAACGTATCTAAACGATATATTAGTGACCCCAAAGTATCTTTAACGTGACTTCATATACACAATTCAAGGTTTATCTTGGAGGTGAACCCTTGGTTATTGAATTACATGGTCATAAGTTTAAGTCTTTTAGGGACCAAATTTTCCGTTTTTTTATATCATAGGTAATTAACTCAACTTAGGGTTTAGTCGTTCACAATCCAAATTCATGAATCAGACACCAAAATCCACGCATCGACCAACTCCTTAATCACCATTTCAACCAAATCGACCAGACGACCAAATCATTGATCCCTCCATTTCAATTACCATTTTTATCCCCATTTCATCTCATTCACAATACGACACCTGCCCTCCAATAACGATTACTCTCATGCCTCCTTCATCGACCACTTCATCTCGATTTCAAGCAGCAAAGCACTAAATGAGGCGATTTTTTAGGCAAACTTTCTTTTTAAATTTTGTTTTCGACTTAATATATGATGAATGTGTGATTTAACGTGTGTGTTTTTTTCATTTCCCAAATTTTATCTTAATTTTATTATATGTTTTTTGATGATCATGTATTTTTACTATGATATCGTTTTTTTTATTGTAGTACCTTACTCAGCTCAAAATTCTAATGTTTGGTTTGTGAAATGACAACCGAAAAAAATACATGATAAGAAAAAAATCATTGGTTTGCCACTACATCTCTGTGCCTAAGCTTACTTAGAGAAGCTAGATGAACTCGTAATAAAGTTTCTTATGAAGCTTTTTCACATTAAGCTTGCAAACACCAATACATACACCATTTAGAAATGTTTCTTTCAAAAGATGGATATTCTTCATACGACCATGTATTTTTAATACATAGTGGGGACCAATGTTACACGTGAGATTAGGAGTGTGTATGGGTTGGTTTGGCTCGATGTTACTATTAACCATAACCTTAACTTTGGTTACTGCTAATTGGTAGGGCTAACTTTTAGCTAAAGTTCAAACTTTTAAGCCAATGGGTAGGGATGCAAATGAGCCGAGCCCGAGCTTGATCAGGCTCGATTCGAGCTTTGTTTTCAAAGCTCGAGCTCGGCTCGTTGGTAGTTTCTCAAGCTCGAGCTCATCTCGTTTATAATCTATTAAATAAATTTGATATAAATTATAGACTTGTTGAGGCTCACGAGCTCGATAAGCGAAGCTCGGCTCGTGTACTAAACAAGCTTATTTTTAGGTTCGGGCTCGTAAACAACTTTAAATAAGCTTGGCTTGGCCCGTTTACTAGACAACTTTAAATAAGATGTGAATGTTATTAAATATTAAGAAAAACTAATATTACACTAAGGCTCAACAAGCCTGACGAGCTTCACATGTCAAGCCCAAGCTCAGGCTCGTTAACTAAACGAGTTTTATTTTAGGCTCAAGCTCGACTCGGGCTCAATAAGGCTCGGCTCGTTTCGAGTTTTCTCGAACCGATCTTGAGTAGCTAGCGAGCCACTCGGCTCGTTTTCACCCCTACCAATAGGTGTACAAAATAAAAAATGGAACCAACCAAGTTGGACTTAGTTTTGGTTTCTTTTATAAAATAACAAGACTACACTTTTTGCTAAACTATCAATATGAGATTCCTTTTAATAAGATATTTCTCAACAACTCAAAAGACTTACTTAAGCCTTTGATTAAAAGTACAATTGTTTATCAAAATAAATGGCACGTACATCAAGATCATTTTGTTACAAACATACTTTTATCTTAGTAAAAAAAGCTTTTGCATGGTTAGTAAAAAACATAAATCTATTACATGGACTTAACATTGTAAGTTCGGTTAGGTTTTGGTTATATCGTTGTAAGGACCTGCACGAAAATGCCCTAAAACACTCCGTAAGTGTAAACCCAGACCCCTAAAACCCTAAATTTTATTAAAAATCAAGAAAATCAAAATTTAGTAAGCTGTCGCGGGCCGCATAACAGTTAAGCAAGGCTTGCGCGGGGAGCGACAGTGACGGGTAGTCCGTAAGACAACCCTTAAGTGGTATAAATGATAATAAAATCCTACATTTAATCGGGTAGTTGTCTAGAATTAGATAACTACGGTTGTTTGTGTTTCAGGTACAAACAGGAGCTTAAAATGGAAGGAACACGGAGAATAAATGAAAAAATCAATTTTTGGAATTGAAGAATTAAGTGGATAGCATTATAGAGGATGAAATTACGAGAACGTAGGCGGAAATGGTGAAGAAAACGGAGTTGAAACGAAAGAGTTATGCTGAAAACAAGTTTTCATGTTGAAGCCTGCCATAGGCTACGGCAAAGGGTCGTAGCTTACGGCGCCGGCTAGCACTTTTTGTCACCGTATGACAGTTTAAAGCCACCGTAAGCCATTCCAAGCCACCGTAGCTTACGACGCTGACTTGCGTAAATGTGTAACTTCCACCTTTTAATGCGGATTTATGGTGTCTTTTCATCTCTAATCATTCCCATTCGGTTACACACAGTTCTAGGGGCGATTTCTTGTGTTCTTGGTGCTTGAAGACAATTTCCAATGATTCGGTTTGTGTTTTTAATTGTTATGAACATTGAAACTTGTGTGAGGATGATGATTCAAGCCATGAGTGGCTAAACTCTTGATGACTGTCTTTGGTTGAAGGTTTGTATTAGACTTTATGCTTGATTTCCTAATTTCTAGAACAAACTTTGTCTTTATGATTGTTTGTTATGGTGTGTGATTGATTGTTTGTAAATTGTTGATTCTTATGTTGATCTAATTTGAAACCATACGTTCTTGGTGCTGTTGGCAATCGAGATATCATGGGTAGAATTAGGATTGGGTAAGGGTTAATTGGTCATCGGGTAACAACCTCACGTTCTAGGAATCTGAGTACTTAGTTCCCTTTTATCACAACAAGTAATCACACATGAACTATGTCTATGTAGTTCTTTCTAGTGGAATGATAGCATAAACGTCAAAGCAAACCGGAAACTAAAGATGGTCATTTGTCTCTAAATTGTCTAGAAACCAAATTTTCATTTTGCAATTAGAATAGTAATTTTAGTTTTTAAAACTCAAACAACCAATCCAACACTTTGAAATTACTTTCATTGCAATTAGTTTAATTTTAGTTAACTTAGATAAACCTTCAAATAACACATATTCCACAAACCCCCTGTGTTCGATACCCACTTGCAACTATCTATTTAGTAGTAATTGGATTAAATTTGATTGTGACCACGACATCACGTCAAATTTTGGCGCAGTTGCCGGGGAGTAGTGTGCAACGTGTGTTATTTTTTATTCTTTTAAGTTTGTTATTTTTCTGGTTTACGCTGGGTGTGTTAGTGTGCAGGTATTTACAGGTGCATGCGTACTAGAAGCTCTCATAAGCTATCACCATTGGCATTTGATCCGGAAATTGAGCGAACTTTGAGAGGAAACAGAATTTTGCTAAGAGAAAACAGAATTAGCGGTTCACCAACAACACCAACTACACCAATTACACCACTTAGATACATGGATCCACCACCACCACCACCCACTGCGGGTGAGTTTACACCACCTTCATACCATCATCAACACAACCTTCACCAAATACCACCATGCCTAACATCACTACCGACCCTACTCCACCTCATGATGTTACACCAACCAACACTACACAACCCATTACCACCCAAGATGAACCAACACTCACTTTTAACCCTTCTACTACAATTCCACCATTCACCCATTTCTTTCAGGGTGCGGGTCAGTCATCTTCAACCTATTCAATACCATCAAACTCAACCATTGTCCATGCTACTTCTACATTTAGACCATCTAACCAGTCGGGTTTTCAATATTCAACTCTTCCATTTAGGCAATATTCGGGTATAGGGGGAGATGGAAATGATGAAGGATATGAAGATTTTGAGGGTTATGATGAAGACGGTTATGCATATGGGGGTGATGGAGATCAAGGGGAATTTGCTTATATACAAGGCCAAACTCAAGGAATGCCAAGTGTTGGTGGAATTCCACAACAACAAATTATACCACAACATATTCGGCCAAGGCCACAAGGGCCACAATTGCAACGTCCTACTCCATTGCAACAAGTTTGTCCACAAAATGCACAACCACAATTCCAAAGGCTAATTCAACACCCACCGATGCCACAACATCAATTTCAACCACATGTACCTCAAGGGCCTATACAAAGACCAATGGGTCCTATTCGTCCAAGGGGTCGGTTGGGTGTACCAAGAAGACATCTTAGAGAACATGCGAGAGGCATTGAAGCGCATTTTAGGCTGGTAATCACTCACAATCCTTCACCAGTAGTTATTCCTCACAATAATCAAGGGAGGACATTTGAGGTGAGAACCAATTCATTGCAAAGCTTACCAAAGTATAAGGGTTTAGCAACGGAGGAGCCTTATTTTCATTTGGAGGCTTATGACTCAATTTGCAACACTCTTGGGAGTCAAGGTTTTCCGACCGAGGATGTCAAGTTGGTATTATTCCAATTTTCTTTGGAAGATAAGGCAAAGAAGTGGTTTTACACTCTACCTTCGGCATCTATCTATACATGGGCGGAAATGCAACAAATCTTTTTGGATGAATTTTATACCGCCCAAAAGACAAATGATGCTAGAAAAGGGTTGAGAAGTTTCCAACAACTACAAGGTGAGATGTTCCATGAGGTATCTGAACGGTTTAACATGATGATAAAGAATTGCCCTCATCATGGGATAGAGCTATGGGAGTTGATGAATGCTTTTCATGAGGGGTTATGTGCCGAAGAGTCTCGTGACTTAATGTCTAATCACGAATGGCACTTTAGCACGAATTACGAGCATGACGATTGGGAACTTGGAACAAATGGGGTCACATCAAAAGAAAAGCTCACATCAAGGAGAGCACGACCGGCCATTACCCGACTCAAGTGCATGCGGTAGACGATGGTAATGTTCAAACTTCGAATCAAATTTATATATGCTTGTGTGCTTTTGTAATGAGATAGGCATGCGGGCTGGAAATTGCCAATGAGTGGAGGGAGTAATAGAGGAGGTGAATGCATTGCAAGGGTAAGGCGGGGGTGGAGAAATTACAACATAAATTCCAATATTTACCACCCCGGTTTACGAAATCACCCGAACTTTAAGATCGGGAATTCATCAAATCAAAGCCAACCTGAACTCCAGGAAAGAAAAACCAAAGGATTTCAAAGGCAATTATCAAAAATGGGTTAAAGCTTTTCGGGTGGAAACGAAGTAATGGAGATGTTAAAGGCGATGCAAATTGAGATGCAACGAAGGAATCAGCTTGATGATGCTCGCATTCAAAAAGACAAAATCCGTGATAAAGCAATTCAGTCGTTGACTACCCAAATGAGTCAACTTGCGAGCGATGTGGCAATATTGAAGAAAGCAAAAGGCCAACTACAAAGTGACACGGTGACAAATCCCAGAAACATTAAAAGTGTTAATATCAATGTGGTAAGTACCGTTCCTAATAGTGAATTCAATGAAACATTTTTAACATCTTCTTGTCAAGTGAGTGCAGGTATAGGAAGGGATGCCGAGGTTGAAACGGACAAAGAGCATGGAGCACCACTCATGCCTATTCAAGTGGGAACATTAAAAATTCCTCAAGCATTGTTGGACTACGGGGCAGTATGAGTGTGCTACCAAGGCGATCTATACAATATGTACGAATTTGGTCCGCTTCAAGACATATACACCATGGTGAGTTTGGCGGATGAAAGTTGGAGGTGTCCACGGGGAATGGTTAAGAATGTTATGATTCGGTTGGGAGAATTCGACTATCCGGTGGATTTTCTGGTTTTAGATTATGTTTCTACCAAAACGGCACACAACAAAGGTAATTTTAGGTCGACCGTTTCTTTATACGGCAAATTGCTCAAATCAACTGTAGAGATGGGATTATTACTATGACCGAAAAGAACCGTAAGTTGTACTTTGATGTTCATACTAGGGAGATTAGTTATGAACCTATTGAAGAGAAGGGTAGAGAGTCTAGTAACCATATGAAAAGTGTGCATTAGAGAATAAAAACAAACAAACCACTGGGGTGTGAAAAGAAGTATGAAGGTTCGAGCAGGTATGTAGTTGACTATCCACCGAATGGACATTTGATGGATGCACTTCAACCAATGACAAGCTACAGTGGGGAGGTGATAGGAACCGATTCTTTGAGCCACCATAAATAGAGGTGGCATGGTCTGGCTGAAGACTCGAAACTTAGCGCTGCTCGGAGGCAATCCGGGGTTTTATATTGATCTTGCTGTGTTTATTTTTCTATGTTTCAGGCCATGGCGACATTTAAGTGTCGGGAAGATGTGCGGATATTTGTGTGAAGGTGGTGATAGAAAGTCGGATTGTCTACAACATCTGTTGTGTCAAACTCACCAGGTCATTGTACTCTTTCCTTAGTCTTGTTATGTTCTTTAGCTTTGAAATTTTGGTAGTTAGTTTGTTTATGTTTTGTTAAAAAAAAAAAGCGTTTGAATGGGTTTTAGCGATCAATTCCTTTCAAAACCATACATTGGGGTCAATGTTTCCCAAGTGTGGGGATGGGGGGGGGATTTTTGAGAATTTTAAAAAATTTGTGAAACCAAATGCAAACTTGTCGAAATCTGAACACTTGATATTGTTCCACTTGACACACCGACACCCCTTTTTAGTCATTTCTTGGTGAGTGTTTGAGCCACACATAATTATTAAAGATGCTTTCCTTGTTTTGAGTGGCGGTGTGTGTATTGTGTTAATAGAACTTGTGCATGAATGCTTGTTAAATCCTAGAGTTAGCATGCTTGTGAAAATGATAGGATTTTTAGGTAGCCTCGTCCGAATGTGTGAGAGTGTGGGAATTGGGGGTTGGACCTCATACGTTACATATTGGTATTGTGAGGGGTGGGTTTGGTCTTTAGAAAGCCATGTTTGAGCCTTATACTATTCGGTTGTGACCCAAACCTACTTCTTACAAAAAAAACTTTACCTATTGAGACGACCCGGTTTAGGAATTTAGTTTGTGCTTGTTGATGTTCTTGTATATATTGTTGAGTTTTATGTGTTACGAAAAAAATGAAAAAAAAAAGAAAAAAGAAAAGAAAAAAAAGAAAGAGAAAATATGAGAAAAATACAAAAAAAAAAGAAGTATTTAGTTGCAATAGTAGTTGAGAATGTTGAAGAAGTTGTGTATATAGTTGATGTTTGCTTTGTTTAGTAGTAGAAATAAAAACCGGGTCAAATCAATTAGCTCTTGCATATATACCCACCATTTTCCTACCTTTACACATAGCCTCGTTATAACCCGTAAGTCCTTTTGATTCATAAGCATGCTAGTATTTGATAGGAGGAAACTTGATTTGTATACAAGCTTATTGTCGCACAATCACACACTTGCATTGAGCGTGTTAGCATAATGTTGCTAATATTACTTGTCACCGAGAGTTGTTGTGAGGGGTTGTGTCTTGTGGTATGATAAAAAGTTAGTAAAAGGACGGTACATTTTAGCTTGGTTTGCATGTTGATCGCTTGTGGTTTTGAAATGGTTAGTGAACGAGTTGCTTGGGGCAAGCAACGGGCCGCATGTTGATTGCTTGGGGTAAACCCAGACCCCTAAAACCCTAAATTTTATTAAAAATCAAGAAAATCAAAATTTAGTAAGCTGTCGCGGGCCACGTAACAGTTAAGCAAGGCTTACGCGGGGCGCGACAGTGACGGGTAGTCCGTAGGACAACCCTTAAGTGGTATAAATGATAATAAAATCCTACATTTAATCGCGTAGTTGTCTAGAATTACATAACTACGGTTGTTTGTGTTTCAGGTACAAACAGGAGCTTAAAATGGAAGGAACACGGAAAATAAATTAAAAAATCAACTTTTGGAATTGAAGAATTAAAGCATGATAGAGGACGAAATTACGAGAACGTAGGCAAAAATGGTGAAGAAAACGGAGTTGAAACGAAAAAGTTATGCTGAAAACAAGTTTTCATGTTGAAGCCTATCGTAGGCTACGGCAAGGGCCGTAGCTTACGGCGCCGGCTGACACTTTTTGTCACCGTATGACAGTTTAAAGCCACCGTAAGCCATTCCAAGCCACCGTAAGCTACGGTGGCCACCGTAAGCTACGGTGGCCACCGTAGCTTACGGCGCTGACCTGCGTAAATGTGTAACTTCCACCTTTTAATGCGGATTATGGTGTCTTTTCATCTCTAATCATTCCCATTCGGTTACACACAGTTCTAGGGGCGATTTCTTGTGTTCTTGGTGCTTGAACACAATTTCAAATGATTCGGTTTGTGTTTTTAATTGTTATGAACATTGAAACTTGTGTGAGGATGATGATTCAAGCCATGAGTAGCTAAACTCTTGATGACTATCTTTGGTTGAAGGTTTGTATTAGACTTTATGCTTGATTTCCTAATTTCTAGAACAAACTTTGTCTTTATGATTGTTTTTTATGGTGTGTGATTAATTTTTTGTAAATTGTTGATTCTTATGTTAATCTAATTTGAAACCATACGTTCTTGGTGCTGTTGGCAATCGAGATATCATGGGTAGAATTAGGATTGGGTAAGGGTTAATTGGTCATCAGGTAACAACCTCACGTTCTAGGAATCTGAGTACTTAGTTCCCTTTTATCACAACAAGTAATCACACATGAACTATGTCTATGTAGTTCTTTCTAGTGGAATGATAGCATAAACGTCGAAGCAAACCGGAAACTAAAGATGGTCATTTGTCTCTAAATTGTCTACAAACCAAATTTTTATTTTGTAAATTAGAATAGTAATTTTAGTTTTTAAAACTCAAATAACCAATCCAACACTTTGAATTTACTTTCATTGCAATTAGTTTAATTTTAGTTAACTTAGATAAACCTTCAAATAACACATATTCCACAAACTCCATGTGTTCGATACCCACTTGCCACTATCTATTTAGTCGTAATTGGATTAAATTTGATTGTGACCACGAGATCACGTTAGACAGCCTTGCAACTCTCCGGATAAGCTTTAGGGCCACGTGTCAGACATGTGGCAGACCTACGCCGTGACACGGCAGCCCTAGCCGTAGCTAGGGTGGCCCTCGCGGGGCGCGTAGAAAGGCCTTAGGGCCTACGCGGGTCGCGACAGAACCAAATTTCTGCTATAAATAGTACGTTGCATGGCCTTTCGTCTGTGCTCGAAAAATCACTTCAAATGATATTCTAAACTGCTCAAATTAGTGTATTTAAGTGTCGAGACGCTGCTACGATCACAGGGTAATAACTCGATCACTGCTACGATACAATGTCCGATCGATTGAAACCGATCCAATGGATGTTTAAGTGCTGCCTGAATTCGGGCTATACTTTGTGATTCGTCGTGAGGGTTTTGATTTCATGAATTTATCATAAATGTTGTATTAAGTTACTAACCTAGTCTCGTTTGCATTAGTTAACTAGGTTACCAGGCTTAATCAGTAGGCGGACTCTGTCTATTTAAACTTGTAATGTGAGTTATTCTCTTTTTACCAAATCGTTTCCAAAACCCTATTTATTTTCAAAGTTATAATTACAGAGATTAAGTCTTTGTAATCTTCACTTACAACCGGTGTGTGGGGTTTTGTATATATTACTTGATAACCGTCACTATTGAACAACGGGTTAGCCAATGGGTGATATGACCATAGTCACAGATACGGTCGAGTGACAAATACCGTTTTGGGTAATTGGTTGATATAAACATTATAATCGCCCTTAATTCTGTAATTTATAACAATGTGTTGCTTTGTACCAATTGAATGACTCGCCAGTATTTCCCGCTGATAAAATCTTTTTAAACATGTTTCAGGTGATTTACTGTGAACAAGGATAAGTGCCGTGTAGCACTACCAGCTTGGATAAAACTGGCTCAGTAAATAAATAAACATGTTTTTGTAAACATGGGATTTCCTAGTGAAATTCCTTTATTGTAAATTATGGGATTTGTCTCGAAACTTGAAATAAAATAATGGAATAAATTTCAGTTTTAAATGATCCTGTTAAAATTTCCGCTGCCAAATTAAATATTAATACCATGGGTTTTTCGTCCAGCGGCATTCTGAACCAGGGTAAACTGGGTCGGGGGCCCGTGACAGAAAAGGTGTATCAAAGCCACTGATTTAAGCCAATTAAGTATTTAGAATATTAATTTTTTCAGATTGCCATTTGTGGATTCTGTGAAATTTAAATTTACAATAAATAAAATTTTACTGGAATTTGTGTGTTTCTTCATGTGTGCCTAACAGCATAAATGAACTATCGGAGCCCTTTGAAGTTTTCACTATCCATACTTCTGATATGGAGATTTCCGAAACCTCAGTCCGGTTATCAGGCTGACACCGAAGAGCCAATAGTCTTTCAGGCCCCAGCCCTATGAGAAAACCAAAACCCAAAAAGAAAGAAGACTTTTGGACTGGAACGAGGGCGCAAGAAGAAGCAAGCTGCCCAAGAAGGGTGAAAAAGACAGAGGATCCAAAAGACAAAGGAAAAGGGAAGGAAGTAGGGGGAAAGCTCTGGCCAGGCTGGGAGTTACCACCTTGGGAGGGACTCGATAGAAATACTGGGCAAAACTGTGACTCATCGGGACCTGCTGACGAAACCCTTTATCAATTTCCCTGGCCCATCCAAGCTTCCTATTAATTTGGGAACACTGCTATTGTCCAGACCCAATGTCAACTCCACAACCTTTTGATAGGACAAGTTGGAAGAATGGTGGACGAGTGACTGGCATTTTCAGAAATTTCAATGAATAACCCAAATGTTGTACTTTCCCCAAGTTTGATCGCCTGAACACCTGCCCCCCCCCCAACCCTTTCCCCCATCTATGAGCTCGGAAAATCGTTGCCGAATTAACGCCGCTAACGCGCGAGGAATGGTGGGATGCGGGTAAATCGGGAATTCGGGGGAAGTGGGGGAAACATCACATGGAAGTACGACGAGAGGGCGTCGTTTCTGAAAAGCCAGCTAACTGTGGTTGAAATGTTTGTATAATAATAATAGTAGAAACAAGATATATATTATATATATAATATATATATAATATTGTATAATACTAATAAAAATAACATCTGTAAAATATATGGTTTGTATTGACGCATACTATTATAAAAATATATGAATGTCGCAAAGTCGACGATTTGGCTATATGTGTGTTAACTTAATTGTGTTGTGATTACCTTATTGTGTGTAGTTGCTATCCATTGTGTGACAATAATTTGCATATATTGTTTAATTAATCAGATGGAAAATGCAAGAAAATCAACCGGCAAATGAAGTTAATCAATCTGAACCCAGTAATGAAGACCATTTTCTTAATAGGCAAGATATAGAAAATATCGTTGCTCAGGGAATAGCTAATGCTATCCCGGCAACTGTTGCTGCTGTTAAGAATCCTGCTGAACCTTCCCAAGCCAACAATAGCAAACGTACTCAGCGACGATAATTTTAGTAACAGTGTAAACGGTGGCGGCAATAATAATTATAATGTGGTTTAAGCCCAATACTTAAGAAAATGAAAGTGGCAATGACTGGTTGCACATATAAAGAATTCCTTGCCTGTAAGCCAGTCGAATTTGCAGGCAATGAAGCGGCAACTGTCGCACTACGTTGGTTAGAAAAGACCGAATCATTAATTAAAATCAGTAAATGCGCATAGGAAGACAAGGTTATGTATGCATCCCACCTTTTCAAAGAAGAGGCATTAGAATGGTGGAACACGGTGCTACATGCAAAGGGAAGTGACGTGGCTTTATGCCATGAGTTGGGAGGAATTTAAGGAATTGGTGGAAAGAAAGTTTGTCCCTCCTACGAAAAAGGAACAAATGACAAATAAGTTCTGACCACCGGATGGTGGACGTTGATTGTCGAGGTATACTTCGAAATTCTTCGAGTATGCTAGAATTGTACCAACTCTGGCTTCGCCAGAACCAGTGCTTATTTCTCGCTACATTTGGGGGCTAATTAGCGAGATTCGTGATATAATCAAAGCTGCGAGACCCCGCACAATTGACGATGCGGTTGAACTGGCCAACACCTTGACTGACGGACTGGTGCGCACAAGAGAGAAAACAGGAAAAAGGAATTGGCCCAAAATGATTACCCAAGGGTTCCGTGGGGGTAACACTAATAGTAACTTCAAGAAAAAGGGAATTGGGCAATCGTCCACATCTCTATTCTACAGAAACTGTCGAAAGAAACATTTAGGTAAATGTCAAGAAAATTGTAATTTCTGCAAGGCGCCGGGGCACCGAGAGGAGGAGTGCAGGAAGAAATCAAAGATTTGCTACAATTGCGGAGAAGCTGGGCATTTCAGACCAGAATGCCCTAAACTGGTCAAGCCAGTTGACAACAAAGCAAAGGAAACTGAAGGAACTAATAAAAAGAATGCAAGAGACTTCCAGCTGACAACGCAAGAAGCAGATTTAATCACGGACGTAATAGCTGGTACGTTTCTTGTACATGACGTTTACGCAAAAGTATTATTTGACTCTGGTGCAAACCAAAGTTTTATAAATACTTCATTCTGCCAAGCTCTTAAGCAACCTTAACCAAACTTAAGCAAGTTTTATGGCAGAAACGGCAGATGGTAATTCTGTTCAACATAGATAAGGTTCTCCAAGAGGGGAAGATAGAACTCTCAGGCCATAAATTTTCTGCGAACCTGCTACCCTATGAATCTAGCCGGATTCGACGTCGTATTAGGAATGCGATTGGTTAGTAGCTAACATGCTCGAGATCCTATGTGAATAAAAATTTCCAAAGAAATTCATACACCAGCAGGAGAAGTAAATTGTGATTTCAAGGAGATAAGCCGCGTAAACCAATGAAGTTCATTTCAGTAATGAAAGTTGCAAGTTATGAACGAAAACAAGGAATAGTGTATATGATTTTGGTAATCATTAACACTAAAAGTAAGGAACTGTAAGGTAGATATCCCAGTAGGAAGTATTCCCAGAAGAACTACCTGGATTACCACCCAGATAGAGAAGTAGAGTTTAGAATTCATCTAATTCCTGGAAACTACACCCAATAGCTAAGGCACCTTATCGATTAGCACACACAGAAATGTTAGAACTAAGAAGCAGTTAATGAATTGCTAAGCAAAAGGATTTATATCAACCTAGTTCATCCCCTTAGGGAGCACCGTGTTGTTCGTGAAGAAGAAGGATGGTTCGATGGCGGATGTGTATCGACTATAGGGAATTGAATAAAGTTACAATTAAGAATCGATACCCATTACCTCGGATTGATGATCTTTTTGATCAACTTTAGGGAGCTAGATACTTCTCTAAAATAGACTTGCGCTCCAGATATCATCAGTTGAAGGTACATGAAGAAGACATACCTAAAACTGCTTTCAGGACTAGGTATGGTCACTACGAGTTTACAGTCATGCCATTTGGATTAACGAATGCCCCTGCAGCATTCATGGACATGAATGAATAGGATAATGTAAGCCGTATTTTGGATAATTCGTAATTGTCTTCATGCACGATATACTTTTTTATTCCAAAAGCCAGGACGAGCATTGTGAGCACCTGCATGCCCTCTTAGCTTTGTTGAGAAAGGAAAAGCTTTACGCCAAATTCTCGAAGTGTGGAATTTTTGGCTACAAGAGGTGCAATTTTTAGGACACATGGTGAATCACGAAGGTATTCGCATAGATCCTTCCAAGATAGAAGCGATCACCAATTGGAAGGTCCCGCAATTAGCTACTAAAGTTAGAAGTTTTCTAAGGTTAGCCGGATATTATAGACGCTTCATAAGAGACTTCTCTAAGATAGTTGTTCTATTAACTAAGCTAACTTGTAAAACAGTTAAGTTTAAATGGGGACCTAAGCAAGAAGAAGCCATTAGGATTCTAAAGCAAAGGCTAACAAACGCCCCAATTCTGGCCTTACCAGATGGAACAGAAGATTTTAAAGTCTGCTGCGACCTTCTAAGCTAGGGTTAAGATGTGTGCTAATGCAACGCAAAAAGGTAATTGTGTATGCATCAATGCAGTTGAAAAAGCACGAGGAAATTATACGACTCATGATTTAGAATTAGGAGCAATAATTTTTGCCCTTAAGATTTGGAGACATTATCTGTACGGAAGTAAGTTTACTGTCTATACAGATCATAAAGAGCTTAAGATAACATATTGGGCAAAAAGAATTAACATGAGGCAAAGAAGATGGATGGAAAATTCTAAGTGATTACGACTGTGATATTCAGTATCACGAAGGAAAGGCAAATGTACGTAGCGATGCCCTAAGTCATAAGTACCATGAAAAGCAAAGGACGAATTCGTGCTCTTAGATTAAATCTCCAAGTTTAGATTTAATGGAAAAACTTAAAAACGTTCAGGAAACAGCAATCAAGGCATGATGCTGAAGGAATGAAAGGATTGATAAAAGGAAATTAGAGCAAGGGACTGATGGGATTTGGAGATTCCATAAGAACAGGATTTGGGTACCTAGGCAAGGAAATTTAAGAGATAAGATTTTAAAAGAAGCCCATAAATCTAGGTATACAATGCACCCTGGTAATAACAAGATGTATCAAGACTTAAGAAATAACTTCTGGTGGATAGGAATGAAAAAAGACATAGCCAAATACGTTTCTAAGTGCCTAACTTGTTCGCAAGTTAAGGCAGAACACCAGAAACCTTCAGGGTTACTTCAACAGTTAGAAATTCCTGTACGGAAATGGGAACTAATAACAATGGACTTTGTTACTAAGCTACCCAAGACCAGGAAAGTTAACGATGCAATATGGGTAATTCTAGATTGATTAACCAAATCAGCCCATTTCCTGCCAATGAAGGAAACCTTTAGTATGGAAAGATTGGCTAAATTGTATGTGGACGAGGTAGTGTCACTACATGGAGTTCCACTCTCCATTGTATCAGATAGGGATAGTCGTTTCACTTTCGCATTTCTGGACAAGTTTCCAAGGAGCAATGGGGACACGCTTAAATTTAAGTACTGCGTACCATCCCCAAACAGATGGACAAAGTGAAAGGACGATCCAAACCCTGGAAGACATGCTCAGGGCATGTGTAATAGATTTTGGTGGAAACTGGGATGACCACCTACCCTTAATCGAATTCTCCTATAACAATAGTTATCACACAAGCATCAATGTTGCCCCGTTCGAAGCACTCTATGGACGAAAGTGTCGAATCCCTGTATGTTGGGCAGAAATAGGAGAAAATTATCAGGTCCCGAGATTGTACAGGAAACCACCGACAAAATAACTCAAATCAAGGAAAGACTAAAAACGGCTCGAGATCGTCAGAAGAGTTATGCAGACAATCGACGCAAACCGTTAGAGTTCCAAGTTGGAGACAAGGTACTCTTGAAAGTTTCTCCTTGGAAAGGGGTAGTTCGGTTCGGTAAGAAAGGAAAGTTAAGTCCAAGATACATAGGACCATTCTCAATTACTCAACGAATAGGACCAGTTGCCTATCGCTTACAACTACCGGAAGAATTAGCCGGGTTACATGATGTGTTTCATGTATCTAATCTCAAGAAATGTTTGTCTGATGAATCACTGGTAGTACCTCTTCAAGACATAGAGGTAAATGAAAGGTTGAAATTCGTTGAGAGACCTCTTCAAATAGAAGATAGAAAGGTTAAACACCTTAAACACAAGAGACTGGTACTGGTCAAAGTAAAAGGGGATTCGAAAAGAGGACCTGAGTACACATGGGAACTGGAATCGGAGATGAAGCGAAAGTATCCTTACTTGTTCCAGTAAATCTCGAGGACAAGATTTTAAATAAGGTGGGGAGGATGTAAGGACCTGCAAGAAAATGTCCTAAAACACTCCGTAAGTGTAAACCCAGACCCCTAAACCCTAAATTTTATTAAAAATCAAGAAAATCAAAATTTAGTAAGCTGTCGCGGGCCGCGTAGGAGATAAGCAAGGCTTACGCGGTGCGCGACAGCCTTGCAACTCTCCGGATAAGCTTTAGGGCCACGTGTCAGACACGTGGCAGACCTACGCTGTGACACGACAGCCCTAGCCGTAGCTAGGGTGGCCCTCACGGGGCGCGTAGAAAGGCCTTAGGGCCTACGCGGGACTCGACAAACCCAAATTTCTGCTATAAATAGTACGTTGCATGGCCTTTCGTCTGTGCTCGAAAAATCACTTCAAAAGACGTTCTAAACTGCTCAATTAGTGTATTTAAGTGTCGAGACACTGCTACGATCACAGGGTAATAACTTGATTATTGCTACGATACCATGTCCGATCGATTGAAACCGATCCGATGGATGTTTAAGTGTTGCCTGAATTTGGGCTATACTTTGTCATTCGTCATGAGGGTTTTTGATTTCGTGAATTTATCGTAAATGTTGTATTAAGTTACTAACCTGGTCTCGTTTGCATTATTTAACTAGGGTACCAGGCTTAATCAGTAGGCGAACTCTGTCCATTTAAACTTGCAATGTGAGTTATTCTCTTTTTACCAAATCGTTTCCAAAACCCTATTTATTTTCAAAGTTATAATTACAGAGATTAAGTCTTTGTAATCTTCAATTACAGCCGGTATGTAGGGTTTTGTATACATTACTTGATAACCGTCACCATTGGACAACGGGTTAGCCAATGGGTGATATGACCATAGTCACAGATACGGTCGAGTGACAGATACCGTTTTGGGTAATTAGTGATTATAAACACTGTAATCGCCCTTAATACTGTAATTTATAATAATGTGTCATTTTGTACCAATTGAATGACTCGTCAGTATTTCCCGCTGATAAAATCTTTTTGAACATGTTTCAGGTGATTTACTGTGAACAATGAAAAGTGTCGTGTAGCATTACCAGCTTGGATAAAGTGGCTCAGTAAATAAATAGACATGTTTTTGTAAACTGTCACACCCCGATTTCCACGTGTCTCACCGGTGGGCCCGGTGGGGGATTACCGTGACGTAGTTGGCAACATTATAGTCAAACCACACAATATATATGAATGCACAGCGGAAGCATAAAGATAATATATTTCAACGTTAAGTGTAATATCAAAGTATCACCAATGTTGAAATAAAATCCACAGGGGATCAAAATAATAAATAACAAAAGTATTGTTCAACAGACTTCAGGCATCTTAAGCTTGCGAGACTTCTAGTGATGCTAAGGAGAAATCCCAGCCAATTACGTATAGTACCTGCATTTAGTCTTTTGGGAAAATACGTCAGTTTACACTGGTAAATACATTCAACCGACACTTTTGTAAAATGTTTAATAAAATTGGTTTAAATGCTCAAGGCACAAACTCTTTATAACTTGGGATAATTTATAATCAAATCTTGTAAAGATTTACATGTTACTATGCGTTCGGTCGCGCCCGGGTCGTGCCGGGTTAAAGTTTAATAGACACACCACATAGCATAAAACCGTGGCGGGTAACCAACGGCTACACTTTTATAATCATGGACATAATGTCGGGTGTACGCCTACACCCGGATGTCAAGGTCGTGGCCATTCGTAAATGCTGCCAAGGATATCCAGGACATGGTCATTAAGCCCCCAAAGGCGTCAAGCCAACAAAACAAGTTTTTAAACGGGTCACATTGATAATACCCAACTACTAATGAGTTGGGGTCAATTGCACCCGACCAAGCGGTATTTTAAATACTGTAACACAAGCCCGTATAACGGAAAATAAGTTAAAAGTATTTACCTTTGCAAGTATTAATCCTTAATCAAAATAAATTGCAGATAGCTTTACTGGTCTCCTATTCTGGAACGAAGGTTATAAAATAACCTATTAGAATCCTAACGGGTCTTTAATCTAGCCGTAGCTTAGACCGGTCAGTTTCAAAGGATAGATACGGTTTAATCGCGTGAAAGGCGAAAACCGGGAATGGAATGTGATTTTGACCCAACAAGTTTGAAGACTTGTTTTATAGGGGTATAATAATCACACTCTGTAATTTGGGGTCAAAACAATATGGTTTGACCCGTTTCGGCTAGTTTATATAAACTAGTTACATAAGCCGAACCGTGCGCGCAAAAGGCGTAACGGGTAACCGTAGGAGTCCTACACTGTTTTCCTAAGTCAATATGCCTTAAAGAGGTTGTGGTATCAGTAGGATACCTTCCATAATGCCCGTAACGAGTTTAAGTTCATTTTATGCCCCGAAGGGGTATTTCGGTCTTTTTAAAGATTATAAAAGAGGTTTCTGAGTTCTACAGGAAATCTGAGTTTCCCGAACAGTTTATAAAGTTCAAAATACTTTATTTTATTATTTAAAATCCGTAGCAACTGGAATCGGGTCAAAAGACCTTGTAGAACTCAAGTTATGGCCGAAAAGGGTATATTCGGTATTACCGAACCGTTGCCATAACCGCAGGTTATGAGCAGGTTAAAAATAATTAAAAATCTTTACAAATCCCAAAATATTTTTTACAACAGTGAGTAAAAGGTTTGGTGTCGAAATCCGGGTTTAGATAGGCGTTATGCTACTTGCGCTATTTAATTACTAAAGTTTCGCAATTTACGCTATTTAGCATAACTCTTATTCTGGACTTCGGATTGACATGAGATTTTAGGGACATGCTTAGAAATCAGTAACCAAGGTTATGATCCTTTCACATGTCCGAAATTCTCGTTTTAATTTAAAAAGGGCGTTACGGTCAACTTTTAAGCATTTAACGGAAATGTGTAAAAGACTCGGACAAACAACGAACCGGTCACAGAGGGTTATACCATCATGTAACCTGGTCCTAAGAGAGTCCTAAGGCATATCTAAATCAAACTTTAACGGGTCAGAACTGAAGTCAATGCAAAAGTCAAACTTTTGCGACTTTCGGCTCCGAACCGGGTCTAAACAGAAAATGGTCGGATCAAACGAGCTTAGACTAGTTTATATACTTATTATCATGTTTTATGAGTGTTCAAACAGGTTACATATCATCTATATTACAGATTATGCAAGAAATCGCAAAATGACCTTTCTGTTGACTTTTTCTAAGCACGTTTGACTCGACATTCGGACTAGTTAGAGTGGGAATCAGAGGGTGCCCTTTTAGGGGTTTAATGCCCACATGATTACCATCATATAACTATCTTTGATTCGACAAACCACTGGACCATTCGTGATTTATCGCAAAGTCAATTGTTAGTTACGACGGATTGACTTTTAAGCTAAACTAAGCAAAAACTAAGCCATAAAAGGGTTGGCATACTTACAGAAGCTTGGTGCACGACTTAGAATGATAGAGGAATGCTTGAGAGCTCCAGAAATGATCAGAAGGCAAGTTTTGAGGTGTGTTTCACTTATGCACAATGCCTTGCCTTTTATAGTGAAAAAATGGACTTAAGATCATTACACATCACCCTACCATGGAGCATAGATGTTCAGCAGGTGGCCCTGGGTGCTAGGTGTCATGTAGAGGGCGCCCATGCTTCATTTATTGCTCAATGACCGTTCACAACTTCAAACAACAAGTCTGTCCAAAGTTTCTGCATCTGGGACTTGTACGCGGCCCGCATTAGGATCAAGCAACTCACACGCAGGCCGCATGGATCCTAATGTCAGAAAACGTATCTTCCTCTGGCGCGCGGCCCGCATTAGCTCGTGCATATCTTCAACGCGGCCCGCCTGAGGGTTAATTAACAAGATTTTCAAATCTTTTGTAATGATTAGCCTGACCTTTCGGTTTCGAAGGGGTAACTTTGCGATTTGGCCCTCGATTATTTACAACTAAGGGCCTCGTGCCTTTTACCCGCACTGTTAAGTCCCCGGTTAGTTTAATTACTATCCGAAAAGCCTTAACTTTTATTGTTGACGCTTTTAACCCCTCTCGTACGAATTTGATCATAACTTTCTCGTTTTAAAACGGAACTTCGCGAAATTTATGTAGTATATTCTAGTGAGCGTATTTTACTGTTACATAGCCTTGGGTTCGTCAAAGGGTCACTCAGAGGTATAAATTAAACATGTTGCCACAATTAACCCCTGCAGCTTGTAATCCCTCACTTTCTTCCGCGTTTCGCTCGGTACGATCCATGATTTATTTGTTTGAAGGTACGAGCATCATTTAGGGTTACTATACAGTATATTTACCCTTCGTTGATATTTATAACCCTCGAATTCATACTTTCAAGTTGTTCATTGTCAACTTTAGTCCTTTATTTAATATCTAATGCCACGTGTAAACTCATGACACGTGTTAACACATTATTGGACACAAAATTTCGAGGTGTTACATAAACAGGAGATTTCCCAGTGAAATTCCTTTATTGTAAATTACGGGATTTTTCCCGAAACTTGAAATAAAATAATGGAGTAAATTTCAGTTTTAAATGATCCTGTTAAAATTTCCGCTGCCAAATTAAATATTAATACCACGGGTTTCTGTCCCGCGGCATTCGAACCAGGAAACTGGGTCGGGGCCCGTGACAATCGCTTACCAAAGCTTCATAACCATAACCATAACCACTCAGTTGGTTAAACAAATTTCATTACCATAACCATTGGTTATGTTGGTTATTGATTAAAATCGGTTCGGTTACGTCGATTATGGTTCGGCTATCGGTTATGATGATTAATTTGCTCACCCTTACTTGAAATGAGAGGGACTTTGAGATTACCAATGTTACTACATGAACGTGCCTTGTTACAAGGTCTAGAGCAAGAACCAAGAACATCATCAAAGCCATGTATTGATTTGTTGAGTTCACACCATAGGGCATGTGGCCCAACCCCAAATTTGCACAACCATATTATTAGCTTTATGAAAAATATTGTCGTAAAACAAGCTCTCAGAGGTCGAGTACTCGCTACAGCCGAGGCCCGGGTGCGTTCCGTCTAGGCCGAGTAATTCTCGAATACTCTCAACTCCGACTAAGGAGCGCTTATTGACTTTTGCAACCAAATGTTGTCATTTTTAGGTGATTTTAAAGCTGAAATTAAATACATTCATTTATCTTTACTTTTATATATCTGAGATATCTAATGACGTGTAGGCTTATAGTTGATTTTAAAGGATTGAAGTTTCACTTGATAATTTAAATACCCACACATGTGACCATGGTACTACTATTGCTTGATTCCTTAACATTCATTCAATTCTTTGTACACTTTTGATGTCGAATTTGAAAAGTCAAATACATGTTATTATTGTAGTATTGAAAGCCCCTTTATCCAATATTCCTCTTATTGTTTATAAACATCGATTTAAGTAAAGATACAAATTAGATGTTAGCATGTATAATTACATATGATTTCAACAAATACATAAGCATATGATTTCTAACCCAATTTCAAAACAACTTTAGATCATCATCAATCATCATCATCATCATCATCATCATCATCATCATCATCATCATCATCATCATCATCATCATCATCATCATACTCAGTAAATCCCACCAATAGTAAAGCAAAGGTAGCGTCTGATGAGGGTAAGATGTAGACAACCTTACCTCTACCCCGTAGGAATAAAGAGGCTGCTTCTAGTGAGACCCCAGGCTCGATAGTAGTTTTGCATCAAGCCTTGGACACAAGGCAAATAACACTCAGCAATCGGGACAACGACCGATTTGTTTTCGTTCATGTGTGGTTTCATGCGGGAAAATGTAGCAATAAAAGAGGTGCCATCACAAAGAAAGTAAGACGGTGATGCTGGTTTGGTGGTGTGTTGCAGTGTAGGATGGTGATGGTGTTATTTCTTTTTGTTAACATTATATATCAATATCATTCCACACGAAAAACGTTTGGAAGAATGGGATGAATTAGGGATGATAATGGCAATGTATGATACAGGTATTAATAATTTCATTCTCATACCTAATTACAAAATTGCGTCTCATGTATACGCATTTGAAACCCGTTGCTCATTGCATATTGAGTTCAAAGCATCTCGTATATCCATCTATATATGGTCTTATGCGATTAACAATGACCCATTGAGATGCTCATTTCCCAAAACTCAATTCTAAACTCACTTCAAAAACCAATTTGAAATATCAAATATGATTACTTTCTAGTGATTTCATATTTTAATACTTCTAGGTTTTTAACCTCGTGATGTTGTTTATTAATTTCTAATGATTATACAATATGTTAATATAATCTATTTAATATGGGTAACTGAATCAGGTGTTGGATAGGCAGTAACAAATACATAACCCGTCCCAAACTAGCAAAAACTTGCAAATAATCACACACTCGAATATTTGTCCTATTACAATTACCTGTCCTAGATGTTTTAGATTTTCTTATTAGATTCGATTCTTTTATGATAAATAGGTTTGTGTTTAGGAAATAGTAAAACTTAAATCTATATCTATATCTATCTATACTTTCTATAAAGGAGAAATCCAAGTGACATAAGAAAAGCTGATGTGTCAGCAGGAGAGCATGTCCAACAATGCTTTTCTTATGTCATCCGCGATGAGGTGGCAGCGATAGAGGAAGCATAATGACATCATAATTCAAAGATCTGCCATACAAACCACTGCCCAATTTTTAATTTCAAAGGTCTGGCCCACATTCAATTATGAAACCGCTGATGTTCATTGAAATTTCAAACCACTGATGCTCATTAAAATGGGAGGGTAATTTGAAATTTAAAACTTCATAGGGATATGTAATTTGCATTTAATGTCATCAGATCTTTAATTCTTCTCTCTCTCAAATATAAATTCAAACCCAAATCCAAAGTCGATCATAATTTCAAAAACCCATTTCAATCTCTCTGTCTACTCTCTCTCAACTCTCTATCTCTAAAACTGTAGATACAGAGAAGAGGATGAAGAAGACAAAGGCGTTGCATTTAACATCGATTTGAATGGTAGTTTAAAAATAGATATTTTTTTATTTTTTATCACAAACTGAAGGTTTGTATGCTAAATGTTCTTCAGGTAGATCTTGCTGGATTTCTTATTTGGTGTTGAAGTCTTGAGTTCGTTGGCCGAGCTTCCGAATGTGATCAAGGTTATAAAATGGATCTCAACTTTATTGATGAAGAGGTAATGTCTGTTTGTGTTTAAAATAAATCATGATTCTATGAAATTTGATTGATATGTTTGTATCTTTTGATTTTGTCTTTGATTTGTTATTGTTTATTCAGATGCTTGCATTGGTGTACCATGTGATTACGAGTAGATTGATTTTGATATATTTGTAAAAAGGAGAAATCCCAATGCAAATTAGAAAACCTGGTGATGTCTGTTTATTCATCATGGTTAATATTGATTTGAATATTATGCAGACGAATGGTAGTTTAAAAATAGATATTTTTTGATTTTTTTCTTTTTATTATGAACTGAAAGTTTGGATGCTAAATGTTCTTCAGGTAGATCTTGCTGGATTTGTTATTTGGTGTTGAAGTCTTGAGTTCGTTGGCCGAGCTTCCGAATGTGATCAAGGTTATAAAATGGATCTCAACTTTATTGATGAAGAGGTAATGTCTGTTGTGTTTAAAATAAATCATGATTCTATGAAATTTGATTGATATGTTTGTAGCTTTAGATTTTGTCTTGATTTGTTATTCTTTATTCAGATGCTTGCATTGGTGTACCATGTGATTACGAGTAGAATGATTTTGATATGTTTGTAAAAAGGAGAAATCCCAATGCAAATTAGAAAACCTGGTGATGTCTATTTATTCATCATGGTTAATATCGATTTGAATATTATGCAGACGAACGGTAGTTTAAAAATAGATATTTTTTGATTTTGTTTTCTTTTATCATGAACTGAAAGTTTGGATGCTAAATGTTCTTCAGGTAGATCTTGCTAGATTTGTTATTTGGTGTTGAAGTCTTGAGTTCGTTAGCCAAGCTTCCGAATGTGATCAAGGTTATAAAATGATTCTATGAAATTTGTTTGATATGTTTGTAGCTTTTGATTTTGTCTTTGATTTGTTATTGTTTATTGTTTATTCAGATGCTTGCATTGGTGTATGAAAGTTGTTAAAGAGGAAGCACTTATGTACCTAAGGCCTGATCAACCAAAGGAAAACCACTGCTCAGTAACAGCAGTGGTTCAGTATCTACAGCGGATTCAACATCAGTATTTATGTATCAGTTTTTCTTATGTAACAGTGTTTAGTGTATCGGTGTTTAGATTTTGTTACAGCTTTGATGACGGCTGTTAGATTTATGACAATGTAATTGCTACAGTTTGAATATTATTGTTATTATATTATCATATGTTGATCGTGGTCTGTTAAAGCACTGCTCTTAAACATTCTCTGTTGAACTGCATCATCTGTTAGTCCATAGGAGAGGTTCTCTTTGGCAGACCTTTGCTTGAACCATCTCAGTATTTATCAGCAGATGTTCATCATGAGGCGTGTGTAAACAGATGTTTGAAATCCTCTGTTGAAGTGTATCAGTGTTAAGTCACAACATATGTTAGCAATTTATACTGTGGAATGATCAGCAGATGTTATGTTTTGTAGACCTTTGTTTCAACAGCAGATGTTAGCTTTATGATACTTTTGTATTCATATTCAGCAGCAGAGGTAGTTTTATCAGCAGAGGTTATTTGCTGTAACAGTCTTTGTGTTTATTAGCAGAGGTTGTTTATCAGCAGAGGTTATTTGCTATAACAGTCTTTATGTTTATTAGCAGAGGTTGTGTTTATCAAGAGGTTATTTGCTATAACAGTCTTTGTGTTTATCAGCAGATGTTGTTTGGAACAACAGACTTTGCTTGAACAGATTTTTTGTTTGACATAGCTTTTGGTTTGTCAGACTTTATCTAAATAGAGGTTGAGTGTATAAATTTACAGAATATAATTCAAGTTTTAATGTATCATGAAGAGCCAATTAAAATATATGGAGAATGTACAACAAAGTTTTAAGTTAATATAAATAATAAGATAAGCATACATGATTATAATTTAAATATTCGTAAGTCGTAAGTTTTCAAAATATAGAAGTTTGATACATCACCATCCCATAATTTTTCTCAAATGAGATAATACCAACAACCACAACTATCTGTAGACTTTCTTTAAGATCAGCTTGGCTTTTCTTTAGAGTAGACAAATTTGCATCTCATATTTCTGTAGATACCATTGGCTTAGTGAACTTCTTGGTGAATTGACAAGCCGCGTATCTAAATCCCTTGCCATGCTTCTCCCGTCGAAAGTCAACTACAGTGTCAACTCCATTCAGATTTTCAACTGTCATCTTCAATGTTCTATGAATCTTTGATAAAGAAGCTACTTTCACATCCAGACGCTTAAAAATAAATATAAAATACCAATAATTAATAAGAAATACATAATGTATTTAAGTAAAGTAGCAAAAATTACAGCTTAATTGTAACAAACATTTAACAGCCAAAGAATGAGGAATAATATATTAACAGAATAAACTTACAAAATGTTTGCTGCAGTACCATACGATTTGTAAGGGGTATCCATCAGTATCAGCTTCATAATCTGAGACAGTGGCAACAAAATCTGCGTCGTCGATATCAATTGGATGATTCCTTTGATACAACATAATCACTATCAGAATCTATGTCATTGGATTCTTCAACATTCGACTGGTGTTGCAGATCCTCGGTAATTTGAGGAACTTCCAAATTGGGTGAGGAAGTATCGTCTATCGGACTGTCATTGGATTTTGGTGCAAAAATCTCACATCCATTCAAATCAAAGGCAGTACGCAGAAAGATGTAATCCGCTGCGTATCTTAAAACAAGTACAATTCCTGTTTGCATACCCATGTAGTGTACAACCTTTTTCCCATCCATAGGTTATAAATTAACAATTCCGAAGAGGATCACGTTGAAGTAGTACATCAAAAGAGTCCCACTGATTCACATAGATCTTATGTAACACACGTGTCACACCCGATTTCCACGTGTCTCACCGGTGGGCCCGGTGGGGATTAGTGAGACGAGGCAACAATATTAGAAACAACAATATATAAAACCACAATGAAGCATCGGGAGCTTTAAGATAAATTATACTTCAACCTCTGGTTGTAATATCAAATGTATTACAGAAGTCGAATGTATCCACAGCGGATCAAAATAAATAAATATTGTTCATTCAGATACGGCATCGAGTTTGTGAGACTATTCGTGATGCTTAGGAAGCTATACCAGCCAATTTCGTATAGTACCTGCACTTAATCTTTTGGGGAAAATACGTCAGTTTACACTGGTAAATACATTCAACTGACACATTTGAAAATGTTTATTTAAAATTGATTTGAATGCACAAGGCACAAACTCTTTTATAACTTGGGAAAATTATTAAAATCTTGTGAACGTATTACATGTTCTTTTATGCGTTCAGTAGCCCGGGTCGTGCCGGGTTAAAGATTTATAGACACACCACATTGCGTAAAACCGTAGTATAAAAACCAACGGCTACGTCTTTTAATTTAATGTCGACAATGTATACCGGGTGTACGCCTACACCGGGATGTCGATGGTCGTGGCCATTTCGTAAAATGATGCCAAGGATATCCGGGACAACGGTCATTAAACCCCCCAAAGGCTTTAAGAAACAAAACTGTTTAAATGAGCCGATCATATTATTTAATTAACCACCTAAGCGATGGAAAAATATAATGCTCAATCAAGCGGTATTAACATACCGTAACCCAAGCCCGTATAGGGGAAATAAGTTAAAGTATTTACCTTTGCAAGTATTTTCCTTAGTTTGATTAAATCACCGATAGCTTTTACTGGGCTCCTAATCTGGAACGAAGGTTTTAATTAACCTCTTAGAATCCTAACGGGTCTTTATATTAGCCGTAGCCTAGACCGGTTGGTTCCGATAATAGATATGGTTTAATCGCGTGAAAGGCGAAAACCGAGAATGGAGTGTGATTCTGACCCAACAAGCTCAGAGACTTGTTTTATATAGGTTCAAGGTTCACACTCTGGATTTTGGGGTCCAAATAATATAATTTGACCCGTATCGGCTAATTTATGAAAACTAGTTTCATAAGCCGAACCGTGCGCGCAATAGGCGAAACGGTTAACCATGAGAGTCCTACGCTTATTTCCTAGTCAATGCCTTAAAGAGATTGTGGTATCAGTAGGATACCTTTCGTGATGCCCGTAACGAGTTTAGTTAATATTACGCCCCGTAGGGGTTTTCCGGTCATTTTAAAGACTTTTAAAGAGCTTTTCGAGTTCTACAGGAAATCTGAGTTTCCCGAACAGTTTATAAAGTCTAAAATACTTTATTTATTATTTAAAATCAGTAGCAACTGGAATCGGGTCAAAAGACCTTGTAGAACTCAAGTTTCGGCCGAAAAGGGCATATTCGGTATTTACCGAACCGTGCCATAACCGCAGGTTATGAGCAAGGTAAAAATTATTAAAAATCTCTAAAATTCCCAAAATATTATTTATAACAGTGGGTAAAAGTTTTGGTGACGAAATCTTGGTTTAGATAGGTTATGCTAATTGCGCCTTTTATTACAAAAGTATTTTAATCACGCTATTTAGCATAACTCTCATTCTAGACCTCGGATTGACGTGAAACTTTAAGGACATGCTTATAATTTAATAAGCAAGGTTCTGGTCCGTTCACGTGTCCGAAATACTCGTTTTATTTTCAAAATGGCGTTACGGTCAACTTTTAGGCGATTAACGGAAATGCGCAAAAGACTCGGATAACTCGTGAACCGATCACAGAGGTTTATACCATCATGTAACCTGGACCTAAGAGAGTCCTAAGGCATATCTATACCTCACTAGAACGGGTCAGAACTGAAGTTAAAGCAAAAGTCAAACTTTTGCGACATTCGGCTCCGAACCGGGTCAATATAGCAAATGGTCGATTCAAACGAGCGCAAACAAGTTTACATACTTTATTATCATGTTTTATGATTATCAAAAACAGGTTTCATAGTATATACATTACAGATTATGTACAAAATGGCAAAACGACTTTCTGTGACTTTTTAAGTGCGCGTTGACTCCATATTCGACATAGTTAGAGTGGTGATCAGAAGGAACCCTTTTAGGGGTTTATTACCCACATTAAATAACCAACTCAAAACTATGCTACTTTGATCCGACAATTCACTGGACCATTTGTGAATTATCGCTATGGACAACCCGTTAGTTACGACGGTTTTGGTATTATGAGCTAAATCTATGAAATACAAAGACTAAAATGGATTTGGACGACTTACAGAAGTTGTATCTTGCTTAAGAGAGCAGAGAAGAAATGCTTGGGAGCTTTAGAATGATCAGTAGTTGAGTGTTTGAAGTTGTGTGAAGTTATGAGCCAAATGTGGCTATTGTATAGTGCAACAAAGCCCTCAAGATCATTACACACAAACCTTACACTGATCATGGAGTGATGGGCAGGTGTCCCATAGAGCTATGGGTCGAGTATAGGGTGCCATGCCCATTTATTGGCGTTTTGATCGTTCAGCAAGCTCAAAAGGCAAGAAACTACAAAACATTCTGCATCTGTGGCGTCTAATGCGGCCCGATGGGAGTTCCATGCATGTTATAATGCGGGGCCGCTGCTGAGATTCAAATATCAGGCGCGTATCTTGAGGTGGCTCGCGGCCCGCCTCAACTTAGGCCAGACATCACGCGGGTCGCGAGGGGCCTGTTTTCAGATTTTTAAAGACTTTTAATAATCATTACGAAATCCTGGTATTAATAACGAAATCTTTCGTAATTATTAACCTGACCTTTCGGGTTTGAAGGGGTAACTTTGCGGGTTTGGCCCTCGGTTAATTACAACGCAAGGACCTCGGTGTTATTTACCCGCGTTGTTAAGTCCCCGGTTAGTTTATTAATTATTCAGAAAGCCCTTAACTTTCATTATTGACGTTTTTTAACCCTTCTCATAGCAGATTCGATTATAACTTCTCGTTTTAAAACGGAACTTTCGCGAATTATACAATATGTTCTTGTGAGCGTATAATACTGTTACAAAGGCCTCGGGAGCGTTAAAGGGCACTCAGAGGTATAATTAAACATGTTGACACAGTTAACCCCTGTAGCTTGTAATCACTCACTTTCTTCCGCGTTTCGCTTCCGTACGATCCATGATTTATTCGTTTAAAGGTACAAGCACCATTTAGGGTTACTATACAGTATATTTACCCTTGTTTGACATTTATAACCCTCGAATTTATATACTTTCAAGGTTTGTCAATATTAGTCCTTTATTTAATATCCATGCCACGTGTAAACAAACGACACGTGTTAACACATTATTGGACACAAAATTTCGAGGTGTTACATCCTCACCCCTTAAAATAAATCTCGACCCGAGATTTACTCAAATAAATAGGGGTACTTTTCTTTCATTGTGTCTTCGACTTCCCACGTATATTCAGGACCTCTACGAGCATCCCATTTGACTTTTACAATCGGTACGTGCTTTCTTCGAAGCTTCTTCACCTGTCGATCCTCAATCGACAAAGGTTTTTCTATAAACTTTAAGCTCTCATCTATATGCACATCTGTGTGTGGAATCACCAATGATTCATCGGCGAAGCACTTTTTGAGATTGCAGATGTGGAACACATTGTGAATTCCATTGAGCTCTTCAGGCAAGTTCAACTTATAGGCAACTGACCCGACACGTTCAATGACCTCAAAAGGTCCTATGTATCTCGGACTCAGCTTGCCTTTCTTACCGAAACGCATCACCCCTTTCCAGGGTGACACCTTAAGCAATACTTTTTCACCCACTTCGAAGTGAAAATCCTTACGCTTCGGATCAGCGTAGCTCTTTTGCCTATCGCGGGCAGCCTTGAGACGTTCCCGGATCTGGACAATCTTGTCCGTTGTCTGAAAAACTATCTCTGGTCCCGATAATTGGACCTCTCCTACTTCCCCCAACAAACAGGCGATCTACATTTCCTACCGTATAATGCCTCGAAAGGCGCAGCCTTTATGCTGGTGTGGTAGCTATTATTGTAGGAGAATTCGATCAGGGTAGATTCTTATCCAGTTACCGCCTAAATCGATTGCACATGCACGAAGCATGTTCTTCTAGCGTTTGGATAGTACGCTCACTTTGACCGTCCGTCTGTGGATGGTAAGCCGTACTGAAATTTAAACGCGTGCCCAAAGATTTCTGGAAACTCTTCCAGAAATGAGATGTGTACCTGGTATTCCCTGTCGGAGATAATAGACACAGGTATGCCGCTGCAAGGCTACAATCTTATTCAACATAAAGTTGGGCTAACATATCGGAGCTATACGTCTCCTTGATGCGGTAGAAAATGAGCTGATTTAGTCAGCCTATCGACTATGACCCATATTGTATCGTTTCCCTTCCTGGTTTTGGGTAACTTGGTTATGAAGTCCATAGTTACGCATTCCCACTTCCACTCGGGAAGTTTCAGGCTGTTGTAGAAAGCCAGACGGCTTTTGGTGCTCGGCTTTGACTTGAGCACAAGTCAAGCACTTTGCTACGTGGGCGGCCACAGACTTTTTTCAAGCCTATCCACCAATAGTTTGCCTTTAAATTCTTGATTACATCTTGTCTGCCAACCAGGATGGACCGAATATTTGGTACTATGGGCTTCCTGGAGGATAACATTTCGTAGTCCTCCATAAATCGGAACCCATATACGTCCGTTCAGTCTAAGGATTCCATCCTTGCTAAGAGTTAACTGCTCCTCAGTTACTCCTAACTTTTCATTAGGATAATTAGCTTCCAACACAGCCTCTCGCTGTGCAGCTAAAATCGTTTCAATTAAATTGTTCTTGACCTCAATACTCTTGGCATTGATTCGAATAGGTTTTACCCTTTCTTTCCTGCTCAAGCATCAGCGACTACATTCGCCTTGCCGGATGGTACCTGATCTCGCAATCATAGTCATTCAAGGTTTCCATCCAACGACGCTGCCTCATGTTCAACTCTTTCAGATTGAACAGGTGCTGGAGGCTTTTGTGATCAAGAATAAATCACAAATTTAATACCAATAAAGGTAATGCCTCCATAATTTTAGTGCAAATACAACGGCACCCAACTCCAAATCATGGGTGGTGTAATTCTTTTCGTGCACCTTTAATTTCCTTGAAGCATAGGCAATCACCTTGCCCTTCTGCATAAGCACACACCCCATGCCTGTGTCTGATGCATCGCAGTAAACTACGAATTCGTCTGTACCTTCCGGTAATGTCAACACAGGTGCGTTGCTTAGCTTCTGCTTCAGAACTTTGAAGGATTCTTGCTGCTTTGGGCCCCAAATAAACTTTTCCTTCTTCTTGGTTAGGGAGGTTAAGGTGCAGCAATCCTCGAAAAAATTTTCAATAAACTCCTGTAGTATCCTGCTAATCCCAGGAAACTACGAATTTCGGTAGGAGTCTTCGGCTCTTGCCAGTTCATGACTGCCTCTACCTTAGCGGATCCACTTGGATACCACGCTCACTTACAACGTGACCTAAAAACTGAACCTCTCGTAGCCAGAATTCACATTTCGAGAATTTGGCGTAGAGTTTCTCACGCTGTAATAATTCGAGAATGCAACGGAGGTGCTTCTCGTGGTCAGCTTGGCTTTTGGAATATATAAGGATATCGTCGATGAAGACTATGACAAATTTGTCCAAATACGGCTTGCAGACGTGATTCATGAGATCCATGAACGCAGCCGGTGCATTTGTGAGCCCAAAAGGCATCACTAGGAACTCGTAATGACCATAGCGAGTCCTAAATGCGGTCTTATGTACATCTTCACCTCTGACCCTTAGCTGATGATAGCCCGACCTTAAGTCGATCTTTAAGAAGTAGCTCGCTCCTTGCAGCTGATCGAACAGATCGTCGATCCTTGGCAAAGGATATCTATTCTTTATGGTAACTTTGTTTAGCTCTCGGTAATCTATGCACAGACGCATCGATCCGTCCTTCTTCTTTACAAATAGGACAGGTGCTCCCCAGGGAGACGAACTAGGTCTGATAAAACCTTTGCCAACAGTTCATCCAACTGGGCCCTTAGTTCCTTCATTTCAGTAGGAGCTAGCCTGTAAGGTGCTCTAGCTATAGGAGCTGCTCCTGGTATGATATCTATTCTGAATTCCACTTGTCTATCTGGTGGCAAACCAGGTAGTTCTTCAGGAAAAACCTCAGGATATTCAGAAATGACAGGAAGATCCTCGATCTTCGGCTTCGGTTCTTCAATTATCACCTGAGCCATGTAAATGACACAGCCCCTGTTCAAACACCTAGAAGCTTTGAGCATAGATACGTCCTCGGGCAATCCGTACTGCGTATCTCCTCGAATGGTAAGCGATTCACCACTCGGAGTCTTTAATACTATATGCCTTTTGCGGCAAATGATTTGGGCCTGATTATGGGATAACCAGTCCATGCCTAGAACAATGTCGAAACCCGCTAGTTTGAAGGGAAGTAGAGATAGAGGAAAAGAATGGTTCTTAATGGATATTTCACATCCTTCTAGAACAGTGGAGACGGTTTCTATCGTGTCGTCTGCTAACTCTACCTCGTATTTTACATCTAGGGTTTTGATCGGCATGTTCAATAGTTTACAAAACTTTTGGTCTACAAAGGACTTATCAGCGCCAGAATCGAAAAGTACTCTTGCAAATATATTATTTACGAGAAAAGTACCTGTAAGCACATTGTCGTTCTGTACTGCCTCCTTTGCATCCATGCGGAAGACTCTCGCGTTTGTCTTCTTGGTCTCCTCCGCCTTCTTGGCGTTCTTAGGGCAGTTACTCTTGATATGCCCCTTTTCGTTGCAACCATAGCAGGTTGCATCCTTGATCTTCTTGCATTCCACAGTCTTATGATCCTTGGACTTGCACAGTCCACAGGAAGGAGTCCTTGGTTGTGACTGTGAATTTGATGCAAACCTGCACTTTCCAGAGTGGGGTTTCTTGCAAGATTTTGCAGTTGGGCCTTTCACCAGCTTGCCCATCTTTCTTTGCCTCCGACCCTCTTTTGCCTTCACCGTTTCCATGGTGTTTCTTCCCTGATCTTCGTGAGGTATCATCCTCACGTTTTCTCTTCTCAGCCTCCTTGCTCCTTAGTGTCCTCAGACGGACAGCGTCTAAGGTGAGAGACAAGGAGAGGTCAGTAACTGACCTGAAGGTCGTCGGCCGGGAGGCCTTTACACTCGCCTTTATCGCAGGCTCCAAGCCCCCAATGAAACGGGCGATTCTTCTAGACTCTGGTGTCACAAGGTACGGAACCAGGCGAGACATCGTATTAAAGCTCGTCAAATAAGCCTGGCAGTCCAGATTCGTCATCACCAGTGACACAAAGTCAGCCTCTATCTTCTCAACCTCATGCTGAGGGCAGTAGTTTTCCTTAATGAGAGCAATAAATTCCTCCCATGTCATTTTGTATAAAGCAGACTTACCTGATGCCTGCACCAACGCTCTCCACCATGCCAGGGCCTCGCCCTTAAATGACTGGGACACATACTTCACCACATCCCTCTCTGCACACCCGCTGATGTCCACAATAGTGTCCATCTCATCTAGCCAGGTGATACAATCAACAGCACCTTTCTCCCCTGTAAATTCCCGGGGCTTACAAGATACAAAGTATTTGTAGGTGCAACCCTTAGCATTGGATGCATCAGTATATTCTCTATCGCGATGAACGCTGTTCTCAGTGGACGAGTGTTTGTCGTCATCCTTCTTGGGTTGAGAGGGTGGTTTGGAGTGTGTCTTTGGTTTTGAGGGTGGTTTTGATACGGTTCTGCCTTGGGACTCAGTATATTGACGATCCAGAGCTGCCTGAACAGCATTGTCAATTAGAGCCTTTAACTGTGCGCCTGTCAGATGCACTGGCGCATTGTCGTAGTCATCTTCATTTGTATGGCTATTCTCTCCATTGGGGTCCGCCATTGTAACTTGAATCTGTTACAGAAGATAACAAAATTTTATTCAGGAGATTATTATATAATTGTCTTTTATGACAATTTGTCAACCATGGTGACAGAGACCATATTTGGTTAACTTATTACTTCATTAAATATTAGGATTTGAATATATCCTATTTCAGCTATATCAATAATATTGGCGGCATAAAGCCTAATCACGAGGATGTTTTATACTATTAGCCGAGATTTCAGTGAATCAAAGGCATAGAGATTTGAACTGTAGTTCTTTTATCTCTTTCTGACAGAGAGTCATAGACCACCACTGCCTTTTGTCTTTATAAGACAATTATTGCGGCCCATAGGCACCACACCTCTAATGGATGTTTTAATATGGTTGGCCTGTAGGCACTACATCACTTAATGGATGATCTAATAAGATTTGGCCCGTAGGCACTACATCACTAATGGATGTTTTAATAGGATTGGCCCGTAGGCACTACATCACTAATGGATGTTTAAATAAGATTGATCACCTTCATTGGTGATTTAACCCATGATTTATAAATCATTTAGTTGGGTTTTGAAATCCTTAAAGGATTATTGTATAAGAATGACGCGCGTGATTTTAACGAATCACATCTGCCATGATTGTTAACATGCTTGCAGTGGTTAACAGGGAATCTGAATCTTTTAATTAAGTCCTACCATCTTGGCCGGATCTTAAAAGACACCATGCTAGGTTTCACTCGTAAGATTCTTTATTTAGGCAGATCAATTTAAAAGGAATGGTTTTGATCTATTTCATACATATAAAAGCTCATAACATACATTCATAATATCAATTACAATCACATATTACCCTAAATGGGTCTTTCAAATAGTACATACCTCTATAGAGGTTTAATATAAGTGACAAGTCCACGCATGGACTAACATAAGATAAGTGTCCATGCAAGGACTAAAAGATAAGTCCATGTAGGGACTGAAATATGATAAGTGTCCACGCAGGGACTTATTTCATAGTAGAAATTACATTAAGTACAACTATTAAGGGCTAGTGGTCACGTTTCTTCTTTTTGCCCTTTAGTAGGTTCGCCAAGCCCTTGAGAAATCCTCGGTGGCTTTTCTTCTCTTCCTCGAACTCTCTCTCCACACGATCTAGTCGATGGAGTATTTCTTCCTGTTCAGGAGGAGAGAATCGTGGTTGTGGCGCGTGTTGCGGAGCTGGGGGTCTGGGAGGTATTGGATACCCATGAGCTGAGTAGTCCGGAGCTCCCATGTTCCCATGAGCTCCGTCAGGATAGCGTGCATTATATCTAGCCGACACCACATATGGGTCGCGCTCATAATTGTAGTTGTATTGTGCTTGTGACGGTTCGAACGGGTTGTAAGCCGTTGGACCCGTGTAAGCAGGTATGGGTTGGTCATACCCAAATGGTGGCGAATTTGGTGCAGCTGGTGCGGAGTTCGCCTCCTGTATAGGACTTGAAGGTCCTTCTTCTTGTAGTGGCGGATAGTGGCTACTACTAGAGTGTCGAGGGGTGCTGAAGTGGATACCCCCTCCTCCTCGTGTGGACATACGCGCATTCGTCCTCCTACGCCTTGGCGGATCAGGTATTACTGGTTGCGCCGGTGGCGGAGGTGGTGGCGTAACTGCCACAAAGCGTGAATCCTCAGAGGGATCCTGTGGATGTCGCGGTTGTTGTGATGTCTGTTGAGGTGGTGTGTAGTACCACTCATGTCGGTCGAACAACGCCTGGAAACTATCTGGTCCCTGATAGGGTGTGCCATGGAAGGATGACCCATCAGAGACTTCTATCGGATGCGTGGGCGTACCACGAGCAGGTTCAGTTGGATCAGTATCTTCATCCATATGATCTTCGGAGAAGTGATCTTGTGGCCCTAGTGGAACAAAGCCTGAAGGTTCCTGTATGTAGTCAGCTGGATTAAACTGACCTATGAAGTATGGAGTAGGGTCGTCATAATTCCGGTGCGATACCGAACGTTGTAGAGGTATGAAGGAAGGTTGTGGGTTGTTGGGATCATTTTCTGAGTTTGGCCCAAAGGAGTGCCGGTATGATGGCGTTGAGCTGTGCGAGGTGGAATGCCTCGCGGGTTCGTAAAGATCTCTTCGTCGTTGTGGTCCTTCGCTCCTTGTCATTGAAGGAGGTCTTGTACCTGATGGTCCAGCTTCGTGAGCGTGATGTGTCACGATATCTCCTCTGCCTCTTCTTCCCCTTCCTCTTCCTCGGAATATAACAGGTGGCATTTTCCTGCTCCAAAACTTATTAAAAATCGAAATGAAAATAAAGACAAAAGGAGTATTAATCCGAATTTGTCCTAAGTTATTGTCTAGACTCAAGTATGTGCAATTGTGTCATTGAGATTAAACACAATAGGTTAGTGTTTAATTCACTCAATGTTGGCTCTGATACCAACCTGTCACACCCTGATTTCCACGTGTCTCACAGGTGGGCCCGGTGGGGGATTACCGTGACGATGTTGGCAACAATATAGTCAAACCACACAATTATATAAATGCACAGCGGAAGCTTTAAAGATAAATATATACTTCAACCTCTGGTTGTAATATCAAATGTATTACAGAAGTCGAATGTATCCACAGCGGATCAAAATAAATAAATATTGTTCATTCAGATACGGCATCGAGTTTGCGAGACTATTCGTGATGCTTAGGAAGCTTATACCAGCCAATTTCGTATAGTACCTGCACTTAATCTTTTTGGGGAAAATACGTCAATTTACACTGGTAAATACATTCAACTGACACATTTGAAAATGTTTATTAAAAATTGATTTGAATGCACAAGGCACAAACTCTTTTATAACTTGGGAAAATCATAATAATCTTGTGAACGTTTTACATGTTCTTTTATGCGTTCAGTACCCGGGTCGTGCCGGGTTAAAGATTTATAGACACACCACATTGCGTAAAACCGTAGTATAAAAACCAACGGTTACGTCTTTTAATTTAATGTCGACAATATATACCGGGTGTACGCCTACACCGGGATGTCGATGGTCGTGGCCATTTCGTAAAATGATGCCAAGGATATCCGGGACAACGGTCATTAAACCCCCAAAGGCTTTTAAGAAACAAAACTGTTTAAATGAGCCGTTCATATTATTTAATTAACCACCTAAGCGATGGAAAATATAATGCTCAATCAAGCGGTATTAATATACCGTAACCCAAGCCCACATAGGGGAAATAAGTTAAAGTATTTACCTTTGCAAGTATATTCCTTAGTTTGATTAAATCACCGATAGCTTTTACTGGGCTCCTAATCTGGAACGAAGGTTTTAATTAACCTCTTAGAATCCTAACGGGTCTTTATGTTGGCCGTAGCCTAGACCGGTTGGTTCCGGAATATAAATATGGTTTAATCGCGCGAAAAGGCGAAAACCGAAAATGGAATGTGATTTTGCCCCAAACAAGTTCAGAGACTTGTTTTATATGGGTTCAAGGTTCACACTCTGGATTTTGGGGTTCAAATAATATAATTTGACCCGTATCGGCTAATTTATGAAAACTAGTTTCATAAGCCGAACCGTGCGCGCAATAGGCGAAACGGTTAGCCATGAGAGTCTTACGCTTATTTTCCTAAGTCAATATGCCTTAAAGAGGTTGTGGTATCAGTAGGATACCTTCCGTGATGCCCGTAACGAGTTTAAGTCAATATTACGCCCCGTAGGGGTTTTCCGGTCATTTTAAAGGCTTTTAAAGAGCTTTTCGAGTTTCTACAGGAAATCTGAGTTTCCCGAACAGTTTATAAAGTCTAAAAATACTTTATTTATTATTTAAAATCAGTAGCAACTGGAATCGGGTCAAAAGACCTTGTAGAACTCAAGTTTTGGCCGAAAAGGGCATATTCGGTATTTACCGAACCGTAGCCATAACCGCAGGTTATGAGCAAGGTAAAAATTATTAAAAATCTCTAAAATTCCCAAAATATTATTTATAACAGTGGGTAAAAGTTTTGGTGACGAAATCTTGGTTTAGATAGGTGTTATGCTAATTGCGCCTTTTATTACAAAAGTTTATTTTAATCGCGCTATTTAGCATAACTCTCATTCTAGACCTCGGATTGACGTGAAACTTTAAGGACATGCTTAAAATTTAATAAGCAAGGTTCTGGTCCATTCACGTGTCCGAAATACTCGTTTTATTTTCAAATGGCGTTACGGTCAACTTTTAGGCGATTAACGAAAATGCGCAAAAGACTCGGATAACTCGTGAACCGATCACAGAGGTTTATACCATCATGTAACCTGGTCCTAAGAGAGTCCTAAGGCATATCTATACCTCACTAAAACGGGTCAGAACTGAAGTCAAAGCAAAAGTCAAACTTTTGCGACATTCGGCTCCGAACCGGTCAATATAGCAAATGGTCGATTCAAACGAGCGCAAACAAGTTTACATACTTATTATCATGTTTTATGATTATCCAAACAGGTTTCATTGCATATACATTACAGATTATGCACAAAATGGCAAAACGACTTTCTGTTGACTTTTTAAGTGCGCGTTTGACTCGATATTTGACATAGTTAGAGTGGTGATCAGAGGGAACCCTTTTTAGGGGTTTATTACCCACATAAATACCAACTCAAAACTACTTTTGATCCGACAATTCACTGGACCATTTGTGAATTATCGTTATGACAACCGTTAGTTACGACAGTTGAGTTTATAAGCTAAATCTATGGAAATATAAGACCAAAATGGATTTGAACGACTTACAGAAGTTGTATTCTTGCTTAGAGAGCAGAGAGGAATGCTTGAGAGCTTTAGAAATGATCAGTAGTTGAGTGTTTGAGTTGTGTGAATGTTATGAGCTCAATGTGGCTATTTATAGTGCAATAAAGCCCTCAAGATCATTACACAACAACCTACACTGATCATGGATGATGGGCAGGTGTCCCATAGAGCTATGGGTCGAGTATAGGGTGCCCATGCCTCATTTTATTGGCGTTTTGATCATTCACAAGCTCAAAAGGCAAGAAAATTACAAACATTCTGCATCTGGGCGTCTAATGCGGCCCGCATGGGAGCTGCCATGCATTTGTACGCGGGTCGCCCTGAGATTCAAACTTCAGGCGCGTATCTTAGGTGGCTCGCGGCCCGCCTCAACTTAAGCCTAATCCTTTACGCGGGTCGCGAGAGTTAAAATTTCAGGTTTTTAAAATCTTTTGTAATGATTACGAAATCCTGATAATTAATAATGAATCTTTCGTAATTATTAACCTGACCTTTCGGGTTTGAAGGGGTAACTTTGCGGTTTGGCCCTCGGTTAATTACAACTAAGGACCTTTTGTTATTTACCTGCGTTGTTAAGTCCCTGGTTAGTTTATTAATTATTCAGAAAGTTCTTAACTTTCATTGTTGACGCTTTTAACCCTTCTCATACGAATTCGATTATAACTTTCTCGTTTTAAAACGGAACTTCGCGGAATTTATACAATATGTTCTAGTGAGCGTATAATACTGTTACAAAGCCTCGGGAGCGTTAAAGGGTCACTCAGAGGTATAATTAAACATGTTGACACAGTTAACCCCTGTAGCTTGTAATCTCTCACTTTCTTCCGCGTTTCGCTTCCGTACGATCCATGATTTATTCGTTTGAAGGTACAAGCACCATTTAGGGTTACTATACAGTATATTTACCCTTGTTTGACATTTATAACCCTCGAATTTACATACTTCAAGGTTTGTCAAATTAGTCCTTTATTTAATATCAATGCCACGTGTAAACAAATGACACGTGTTAACACATTATTGGACACAAAAATTCGAGGTGTTACAAATATAAACCATATGAAAGGGTTTGAAACCTGTAATTGAAGATGCTATGTTGATCCTTTATATAGTAGAATTAGTTGGGCCTAATGAATAAACCAAAAAAAAAAAAAGAAACGAAATCTAATTCAAAAATGTTATGAAGTTTCTAAATGTTAATTTTCGAAAATATTGTTAACTAATCAATTCCATATTTGTATAATCGGATTTTGGAAGAAATGCTACAAGAATAAGGTCATTTTGTTACTTTTTCTGTTATGCTATAATTTTGGTTGCATAAACCTATTTTAACATAGGTTTCATGATCAACAGTTAAGTGACACAAATTTAAAGGTTTTGATTAGCTGGTGATAATTGAGAATGGTCAATGTACTCTCTATCAACTTTATGATGATGCTAACTATCAGTATCATTAAACAATATTGTTAACATTCATACGTATTGTTATATAATATAATGTTTCAAAAACTTCCCATCATACATATACTGAAATATTAACTAAAGTTTTAGAAAACCAACTACCAAACAACATGTTCATATGAAAATATATAACTATCCAAAACAACCATAACTATTAACCACCCATAAACCAACAAAAAGATGTATTCCATCCTTCGACATGCCTTAAATTCGATCCACATTTGTTAACTCCATCACCTGTGTTGAGGTAACAAAGTTGAAGTGAAGAATATCACCATTCTTCAAACTATTTGCTGACATAAAGTTACCCCAATTGACCATTTTGTAACGCGGTACGTCACCATTTTTTCGGTTTCCACTTCGTTCTCCATTATTGTTCCATCCAGAGTTTAATCTTCAATGCATGGAGCTTCTTTGTAAGACCAGATCTCCTTGCCACTTCAACAGGAAGCCTCTACATAAAAAATGTTTCATTATATTATTATAATTTAACACTATAATTTATACATTATTTAACTACGAGTAATTATACAAATTATCATACCAATCTATTTTCTCCTTTTTGTAAACTCATAATTTTCTTCAAATTTCAGGCTTCTTTCGTTTTCCACTATGTTGTATGGTTTGGCTTTCATCTCCAACTTTAGATACCTTATTATAGTAGTTAACAACATTTGAAGGTTAATATCAATAATAAATAATAACCAATAAGTAATTATAAATTTTGGTTCTATAGCAATCACTAATTAAATCAATTGTTACCTCTCTTTTTTGATGATCTACGACAGCTTGAAACATCTGGTTTGACAACTTCTGGTTTTTCTTCAATTTCTTTCCCTTTTTTGATGTTGTATCAAAAGTTGTGCAACCTTTTTGCGTTTCTTTCAATCTATTTAGTAACATATTTTAAACATATAAATTTCTAAATCAAATACATACTAATCATATTGAATGTTGTTTCTATTTATATTAAGTGATTTTACCTTGTCACTACCTTGAACTCCTTTTTTGTATTCACATCTTCTCAGTTTCACTTCCAATGTCTTTAACCTGATATTAAAATTTTATTCAAATTAATTTATATAAAAAACATATAAAAAACTACATTAGTTCATTAATAAAATTGTATAAAAATAAAAAAATACAAACTATAACACACAACCTCATTCATCAACGTATCTCCACTTGTATCCGTTCCATATCAGAATCAACAATTTCTGTAAATAAAATTATAAATATTAATAATCAAATCTATTTGATAAACCTTTTTTTTAAACTGGAAGATACTTACATAATAAGCATTTCGTTGATATGTTGATTGAGATATTATTTCACAGAAATCGCTTTCTACTGCTTCTTTTTAATACCCAATCAACTTCGATTCCATTCCTGAATGCCCTCAGATGAAATATCACATTACCAATCTTATCGAATACTAGTGTCACCATCACATATGTTCAAACTTTCACACAGTTTCGGCCATCCATCTGTAAAAGCATAAGTAACATGTAGTTTAGCTGCCATTAGATCCCAGTACTTACCTCCTGCAAATACTTGGTAACTGTCGTTTAGCTCGTGGTTTTTGTAGAACATGTTAATAAATTCATCTGGAATTACCTGCAAGTTATTAAATCATATTAATAATGATAATTACTAAATATGTATTACATTTCAATTGTCTACAATGTTCACATTTAATTTACTATCAAACATTATGCTTACCGTAAGACCGAGTTTTGTGTAGTTGTTCTTTGTTATGTATGATTCACCATGAACATTGTTTATGAAAGGAAAACCTCCAACACTTTTCCCCGATGCTTCTAAATAACAGCCATGTGTTTCTTAACAAATGAAGATTATTAACAACAGCCCTCCAACCATCTGTTAATACTGGTAGATCATCCATGTGTCTAAGTCTTACCATCCAATGTCTACCGTCTTCATGACGAACCTCTATGTTCATATGTTGCCAGTCATTGCCCATTTTTTTAACAAATGCAACAGGTACCATCTACATTATACAGGTTGTCTTAGGTACAAAGTAACATATTTAATTAATTCATATTGTTATAACCTTATATTTGATCAACTTTAGAAACGGAAAGTACACATACCAACGAAAGCTCTTTAGGATCTTCCATCAGTTGAACAAACCATAGAACCATTTTGTACACTGCATTTCATAATACTTTATTATTTGGAGTTCAATTTTTTTATAGTTAAATAAGTTTATTATAAAGATTTATTAAGAATCATCAAAAGACATAAATCTTGCATAATTGATCCAAACATCTAATTCTGACTAAAATTCATAATTTTAATGTTATGATTATTTGTAAAAAGAAAAAGTTATTTCTTACCCATTCTTTATTTAATTCGTATTCCCAGTAGGTATATGTTTAACATACAGGTATGATATTCATAATTTTATAAAATAATTAATTAATTTAACCATTGCATTCGTTTCTTAACTATAAAGTTATTCCTTTTATGAGTTATAGCATCTATCAAGTTTGTTAACACTCTAAATCCATGATATTCTTAACATGCAATGTTTAATTAACTACTGAATTTCTGTTTTAATCGATTTCCTGTTCATTATGTATCAGATCTAAATTTAAATATCTAAATAAATCAATGTATGATCCAAGAAATACTAACCGATTAACGAAACTGGAGATACGAATCTTACTTTTCTTTGAAATTATACACCAATCTTTCTTCCGTACACTTTGATTGTCTGCAAGAACATGTAAGAAAGGAACTTCAAAACCCTAACCGATGGTGTTTGTTGTTGTTGAAGTGATAATATATTTTTTGAATTTGTTAGAATGGATTAAGTAAAAGTAATGATGGTATTACATTGAAAGAAGGTATTGAGGTGACGTATGATAATAAACAACGGCTATGTAATAATTAGTTTTGTTAACATTTTTTATTATTTTCTCTTCTTTATTTAACTACAAATAAGAAAAAATATATATTATTTATTTTAACAATTGAATTATGTTGATTTTAAATATAAACGATTTTAATTACTTTCATATTAAAGACAATCTATTTTTAAATAATTCATATAATTAAAGTATTTAAATTTCCATTATATTTATCAATTCAAATCTTTCCAAATAATATTACTTATTACATTTGTTATTTCATAATCTTTTTCAAACTTAATGAATTATGTAACTTATAAATACAACCGGTTTTACATTAAACCTATTATCTCAAATTGAACTTTGGCTTTATTTTCAAGCAATCATGTTTTCAACATCTAATGATGTCTCTTCTGTGTTTTTAACAATGCATCTTTCAGTAGCATTGATGTTTTATGGAGAGACAACTAAGGTATGTGTAACTAATTTTCTGTTAAACTTTTCAATTATTTATTTTAAGTATTTATTGTATTTTGCAATTTTTTTAGCCAAAGTCTCTTATCATATTCGGTATCATCAAGAACATAGTTACTGGTTTTGGTTGGTACTAACATGACGTGTCCAACGTGTTTTGCATGAGGCTACTATGGAGATTGAGGAATATCTTCCACTTGATGGTTCTTGTGATTCTAAAAATATGAGTTTATCACTGCTCTAACTATGATGTTTTGAACACATCATAAAACCTCTACCGAAATTTAAGATCAAAATTGAAGTTGAGACGATACTGATTCAACTCATCTTATATTACTTCATGATCAAGCTGTACAGGTTTTGAATAAATCTGCTGCTGAATTGCTAAAAGATAATGAATCGGTATATTTTCAGTTTATAATACTTTTATTCTATAATATTTATTTTAACATTTGTAAAATATTAACAGATCGATGGATATTCAACATTTCCAAAGGAGATTAAATCTTTGGTTGGGAAGTTGTTTGCTTATAAGATTCAAGTTACCCATGAAAATATCGAAAAATTTGATGAAGTTTATGATACCACTGCGATAAGCAGCGATTATTCTCTTATTTCTCATGTTAAAAAGAGCCTTTTGACTAAACAGGTAAAATATTGCTTATAAGCAATACATATTATCACTTATTATAGAAAACTGTTACATATTTAAGTAACTAATAGAAAAAATATTTTGCATTTACAGGAGGAGAATATCGCAAAAGGTAAACGTAATCTGTATGAGCTGTACGACGTTGATCCAGCATTTCCGAGTTGTTCTACAAAGCGTAAGATTGATGAAGAAAAAACTGGGAAAGATTTTCATTGAAGTTACAGAGTTACTATTTAAGAATTTATTTTTTATTTTTGTTTAGTCACACGAGTTTAAAGATTTGATTTTTGAAGTTTGTTTTATGTATTAGACTCGATTCTAATTTTTATAATTGAAGTTTTGGTGTTTTCCGTTATAATCTCTTTAGTTATACTGAATGCTTTAAAATTCGCATTTCTGAACTTCATATTGTAATATTTTTGACTATGTATATAATGGAACATTTAAACTAAATTTAGAAATATATAACTGAATATAATCGAAAATCAATTCAGCAATTCTAATAGTTAGTCTCAATTAATGCGAATATATAAAAGACCTTATTTAAGCCTCTCATTTTGCATTAGTATATTTGTATGCATAAATATTTAATGAAATTCAAAAGAGACAACTTCTCACTTTGAAAGACATTCATACACACATTTCAATTCTTTATGTTCCAGTTCATCCGCATTAGATTTGAAGGTAATTCTATATGTATTCATCATTAGTGCATATTACATACAAGATGTAATTATCACCAATTCCATTTCCTTTAGCTATTCTACAATTTTAATATGAACAATTTTGTTTTATAATAATTTTTCTTTGTCGTTGTTGTTAATGAAGTTGTGATTATTCACATATACTATGTCAAAAAGATCATATAACTCGCGTTCATCTTAAAGGATCAGAATTCATTACAACAAAGATTTAATAGTAAGTGACATACTAAGTTACTCAGTTTTCATTTACTAACCACAAATGATGCATTTTTTATATTAAATCTGTATTCATATTTGTGTTTTTAGGTCCTATTATCAGAACTCCTCTTTCAGATATCTCAAATGGTAAATTCTGTTAAATCTAATTAAAACTATAATGTTTTACATTTATGGTTCGAATGCTACTAATTCTTATGTTTCTTAAGTATTCTAACTTTTTAATTATTAAGTTGATTCAACTGCTGAAAGACGTAAGCTTCGGAAAATAATACTTGATAACAAGAGATCAAGAAATCGTCATCATCAACAAATGTTCCTAACATATTGCCTGAGAACATAAGTTCGCTGCAGTCTTCTAATATACCAAGAGATCAAAAAATCGTCATCATCAACAAATGTTCTAACATATTTCCTGACAACATAAGTTCGCTGCAGTCTTCTAATACTATTGATCGCAACGTATACTCCTTTTCTCCTCATACAAGTATAAATCATACAAGTTCATTACTTTCAAACATAACAGGTATGTCTTAAGTTTCTTTTGTCTTTCTTATCTATTACATCTTACTAAGATGCTTATACTAACATTTATGATAAATTATTTAACCTTTAGATAATCCGAACCAAATCCACACCGTCAAATGAAACTCGTAGATATTCCATTTCTCCTCGCATCAATATTAGTAACAATCAAGCGGTATTTGGTACTACTTCTACAATTACAAGGTTGTCTTCTGGTAAACGTAAGCTTGAGCACAAGAAACGTGATACCACTCCTATACCCTATGGTCAATTTGGGATGAAGATGATGTTGTTTTAGTTAGAGTGGACGACCCTTACAAGGGTATCTAAAGGTTTAATTCTATTTCATATTATTATGTGATATATTTTATAATGAAACTGCAATATAACCATTAATATTTTTTAATAGATTATTTGGACCATGGTGACCAAGTTCTTACATGCCAAATCTGTAGTGCAAAGTTATGGACATCAGAAGGTGGAAAAGGTCGAATAACTATGAATAAGCTTTGTTATGGTATGTGTTGTGGGTATGGTAAAGTTGAGCTACCGCCTTTAAAGGATGCGCATCCGTCTTATCAAAATTTTTTTTCTTCCACAAATGAAAAAAGCAAGTTTTTCCAGAAGAATATTAGACGATACAACTCTATGTTCTCTTTTACATCTATGGGTGGAAAGGTTGATTCACTATTAACAAGGGCAACGCTCCATTTATATATCGTATAAGTGGCCAAAACTATCATTGCATCGGTAGTCTTAAACCTTCTAATGGAAATCAACCTCAGTTTTGTCAGCTATACATATATGACACTGAAAATGAAATAACAAACAGACAGACATTATTCGGGTATGATTCATTATAAGCACCATCTTTTTTACTTATATTTATTTAAAAAAAACGATGTTATTAATATTATTATTATCCTATATTAACTTTATGTCGTTTATTTATATTTTGTCAGGAAAACAAGCAAATCTTCGTCCTCTAATGATAAAGAGCTTGATGTTGAAATGATACAGTATTTGAGGAATTTATTAGATTCAGAAAATATGTTGGTTAAGACATATAGGATGGTCAGAGACCATTTTCACGAATCCCCAGAGGCTAACCTTAAACTCCGTCTTATGTATAAAAGAGAAAAAGATGGCAGAATATATAACTTACCAACCAGTCTTGAAATTGCTGCTTTGGTTGTCGGAGACATAGATAAAGCTATAGATCATCGTGATATTCTTGTGGAGACTCAGTCTGGAATGCTCCAGCGTATTAGTGAATTACATCCATCATATCTTGCCTTGCAATATCCGTTGCTATTCCCATATGGTGATGATGGATATAGAATTGATATTCCCCATAGAGATCACTGTCACAAAAGAAAATAAAGCCAAAGTGCACCATGAGAGAATTTTTTGCATACAGGATCCAAGATAGAAATTATGGTTTTTCCTTAATTTCTGGAAGAAGGTTGTTGCAACAATTTTTGGTTGATGCATATACTATGATCGAGAGCGAGAGTACATTTCATTCGGAGACAACAAACAAAACTTCGATCTGAGACATTTTGAAAATCTTCAGAAGCATAAAGCTAAAGGTAAACAAAACTTTAAAAGACACTGGAAAGGCTGTTATACTACCTTCTTCATTTACTGGAGGTGCAAAGATTCATGCAACAAAACTACCTTGATGCAATGGCTTATGTAAGTCATTCGGGTATCCAGATTTCTTCATAACTATAACTTGTAATCCAAAATGGCCAGAAGTAAAGAGATTCTAAAAGATTCTTCCATCAAAGCTGAAGACAGGCCTGACATATTGTGTCGATTGTTTAAAATTAAGCTTGATTCCATACTGAAAGATTTGAAGGATTCCAATTATATCTCGGTGAGATTAATGCTGGTATGTTAGTTTATTTTTTTTTTCTTTTTTTTTCGTTTTTTTTGCAATTACTTTTATAAAGTACTCAATATGTGTTTTTTTAGTTGTTTATACTGTAGATTCCAGAAGCGTGGTCTTCCTCAT